>NC_057813.1:296191495-296297550 GCF_018294505.1 Triticum aestivum
CCCCCCCTTGTGAAAGATCCGACCTCGGATCGAAATCTTCATCACCATGGTACGGGGATAGATCGGAGATGTTGAAGATGTCGCTCACGTTGTACTTGTCGCGTGGGAGGTCGATCTTGTAAGCGTTGTTGTTGTAGCGTGCTAGCACCTTGAATGGTCCGTCGGCTCGAGGGAGAAGCTTGGACTTGCGTTCGTTGGGGAAGCGGTCCTTGCGAAGGTGCAGCCAGACTAGGTCTCCGATGTTGAATAACATGGGTTGCTTGTTGATGTTGAGCTTGGATGCTAGTCGTTGTACTTGGCGCTCGATTGTGTTTCGTGTATCTTCATGCATCTTCTTGATGTAGCTTGCACGGGCACTTGCGTCGAGGTTGGTGCGCTCTTGTAGAGGAAGAGGTAGTATGTCCAATGGGGAAAATGGGTTGAAGCCGTAGACGACCTCGAAGGGGGACTTGCCGGTGGTCGAATGTCTTGCACGGTTGTAAGCGTACTCGGCGATGGGTAGACACGCCTCTCACCCCTTGATGTTCTTCTTGATTAACACGCGAAGTAGAGTGGAGAGAGTCCGGTTCTTCACCTCCGTTTGGCCGTCGGTTTGAGGATGGTATGCGGATGAGAACAAGAGCTTGATTCCTAGCTTGGTGCATAGGGTCTTCCAAAAGTAACTCAAGAACTTGACGTCGCGGTCGGAGACGATTGTCTTTGGTACTCCATGGAGGCGCAAGATTTCCCTACAAAAGAGATTTGCAATATGTGAAGCATTGTCTACCTTGTTGCAAGGAATGAAATGTGCCATCTTAGAAAATCTATCCACAACAACAAAAACGGAATCCTTTCCATTTTGAGTTCTAGGCAAACCAAGTACAAAATCCATGCTAATGTCTTCCCAAGGTTGATAAGGAATAGGAAGAGGCATGTAAAGACCATGAGATTGAGCTTTTGACTTAGCTTTGCGGCATGTAGAGCATCGAGTGGTGAAGCGTGAGACGTCTCGAAACATCTTGGGCCAAAAGTAGTTCTTGGAGAGCGTGTCGAAGGTCTTGTCGCGTCCAAAATGTCCCATGAGTCCGCCTCCATGAGCCTCTTGCAAAAGGAGCAAACGAAGAGAAGACTCGGGAATGCATAGTTTGTTAGCTCTCATAAGATAACCGTCCTTGAGGTAATATTGTTCCCGAGATGTATGCGTCAAACATTTAGCATAATGAGATGCAAAAGATGGATCATTAGCATACAAATCTTTTATGTGCTCAAAGCCAATAACATTCAACTCAAGTTGGGTGACAAGCGTGCATATGCGAAAAAGTGCATCGGCAACTACATTTTCCTTACCCTTAATGTACTTAATCACATATGGGAAAGATTCAATAAATTCACTCCATTTTGCATGACGCTTGTTCAATTTAGTTTGACCTTTTAAGTACTTAAGCTTTTCATGATCCGTATGGATGACAAACTCATGAGGTCTAAGATAATGTTCCCAAACATGTAGTACACACACTAAAGCATACAATTCTTTGTCATATGTGGGATAGTTAAGTTGAGCACCGGAGAGTTTCTCACTAAAATATGCAATGGCTCGTTTTTCTTGCAATAAAACTCCGCCAATTCCGGTACCACTTGCATCACAATGAACCTCAAAAGTTTTGTCAAAGTTGGGCAAAGCAAGAATCGGAGCATGTGTAAGCAAAGACTTGAGCTCTTCAAAAGCGGTGGATTGCAAAGATCCCAAACAAAAGGAGTATTCTTCTTGCTCAAAGCATGCAAAGGAGCGGCAATTGTGCTAAAATCTTCACAAAGCGACGATAAAAACCTGCAAGACCAAGGAAACTTCGCACTTGTTGCAAATTGGTGGGTTGGGGCCAAGTTTTAATTGCTTCAATTTTAGTTTCATCAACATGGACACCCTTGGAAGAGACAATGAAACCCAAGAAAACCACTTTGTCAACACCAAATGTGCACTTTTTCATGTTGGCATAAAGACTTTCCTTGCGAAGTGTTGCAAAACAAGCCTAACATGATCAAGATGCTCTTTCATGGTTTTGCTAAACACAAGAATATCATCGAAGTAAACCACAACAAAGACTCCAATGTAAGGTCGAAGTACATGATGCATAAGACGCACGAAAGTTCCGGGAGCTTCCGATAAACCCATAGGCATAACTAACCACTCATATAAGCCAAATTTAGTTTTGAAAGCGGTTTTCCATTCATCACCTTCGTGAATGCGTATTTGATAATAGCCACTTTTAAGATCTATCTTTGAGAAAAAGTTGGCTCCACTAAGTTCATCAAGCATATCATCTAAGCGAGGAATGGGATGCCTATAGCGAAACGGTGATAGCATTTAATAGGTCTACAATCGGAACACAAGCGGAAACTTCCATCGGGCTTAGGCACAAGTATAACGGGAACGGCACAAGGGCTTAAGCTTTCACGTACATGACCGTTGTCGATTAGTTGTTGTACTTGCCGTTGAATCTCCTTGGTTTCTTCGGGATTGACACGGTATGGAGCTTTGTTTGGAAGTGGCGCTCCGGGGATGAGGTCGATTCGATGCTCAATGCCTCGTAGAGGAGGTAGACCCGGAGGTAGCTCATCGGGGAAAACATCTTGAAATTCCTGCAAAAGAGATTGAAACACCAAAGGTAGCTCATGAATGGTGTTAGTTTTTGGTTCTCCATCCGTTGCACACAAGGACAAAGTGCATCACACTCGATGGGTTCTCACACACTTCTCTCATCTCACTTTTGGTGGCAAATAGGATGAGGTTTTTCTCTCTAGGCGAAGAGGCGCTCAAGTTTGGCTTGTGGCTCTCACTCACTTTTTGGTGGTTCACTTTCTCACTCTTCTCTCTATGGTGGGTGGCTTGCTTGTCGGCTATCACTTGACTAGGAGACATAGGTCGTAGCACATATTCCTTCCCTTTCATCTTGAAGCTATAGTGATTGGTTCGCCCATTGTGGATGACACCACGGTCGAATTGCCATGGTTGACCAAGAAGGAGGTGGCAAACGGTCATTGGGACCACATCACACTCCAAAGTGTCTTCATATGCACCGATTTTGAAAGAGACTTGGACCGTATGCTCAACTCGTATAGTGCCGGAGTCACTTAGCCATTGAACCTTGTAGGGGTGTGGGTGCTTCTTCTTGACCAATTGGAGCTTGGAGCATAGTTCTTCACTTGCCAAGTTGTGGCAACTACCTCCATCGATGATGACCTTGACGGATCGTCCATTGATGCCGGCCTTTGTGTGGAAGATGTGGCATCGTTGGTGCTTCTTCTTGTTGATGTTTGAAGAGTCAAGACCTTGGAGACAACGAGAGCGGGGCTCGAATCTTCATCACAAAAGACTTGATCATCTTCATCCTCGTTCACGCGCCGGTGCATGGCCACTTGCTCAATAGCTTCCATCTCCTCTTCACTCATGGAGTCATAGGTGCCATCTTTGTTGAGGAATCATGGTGCGCTTGTTCATGCATTCATAGGACTTGTGGCCTCGGCCGCCGCAAGTGAAACACTTGAAGGAGCTTGTCTTGACGGTCTCATCGGTTGGAGTAGATGATGAAGCACGCGGCTTGAAGTTGCTTGTAGTAGGAGGAAGACGACTTGAACTTGCCGAAGTTTTCTTGTAACTTGACTTGTCGTCGTTGCTTGGAGAAGGCTTGGTTGATGGTGGAGGAGTTGTTGAAGCTTGGGTGTTGGAGAAGCTTGGTGCTTGGATGAGTACTTGGCGTACTTGAAGTCATCTTGCACTTGACGTTCCGCCTTTGTAGCTTGATGCACGAGCTCAATGAGGTTGGAGTAGGGTTGGAAGTCGGCGATCTTCTTGATGGGATGATTGAGTCCATTCAAGAATCGTGCCATTGTTTGCTCATCATCTTCCGTGACATTGGCTCGAATCATGGCAATCTCCATTTCCTTGTAGTATTCTTCGACACTCTTTGTTCCTTGCTTGAGGAGTTGTAGCTTCTTGAAGAGATCGCGGTTGTAGTATGTTGGAACAAAACGTGCTCGCATGACATCCTTCATTTGAGCCCAAGTGGTGATTGGAGGTTCACCTCTTGCTTGTCGGCGCTCAATTACTTGTTCCCACCATATGAGCACATAGTCTTGGAACTCTAGTGATGCCATTGCGATCTTCTTCTCTTCCTCAAAGTTGTGCAAACGAAAGATTTTGTCGACCTTCAATGCCCATGAGAGGTATTCTTCGGGATCATTGCTTCCATTGAACTTGGGCATTGTGAAGTTGAGCTTGCCATAGCGTTGCTCTTCATTGTGTTGTTGGCGATGGTGATGATGACGCCCTTGACGTGGAGGTAATCATCCTCATGTTGCTCTTGGCGTGAGGAAGTCCATGCTCAACTTGCTTTATCGACCTTGAGGTTGAAGTTGAGCTTGACGAGCTTGTAGAGGGCTTGTGGAGTTGACGTTGCACATGTGGTGTAGTTCCTCTCTTGGATTTCTTCTCGAAGAGCTTCCTCTTTGATTGCGCCTTTCGCGATTGCGGTTGGCGATAGCTCGACTTGATGCTTGAAGGGCACGTTCCGCCTTCAATAGCTTGTGCTTCTCGTTGTTGTTTGTTGAAGACGTTGAGCCTCAGCGTCTTGTTGCTCTTGGTGTAGACGCACTGTTCTTGTTCTTGTTGACGCCTTAGTCGTTGTCGTTCTTGAGCTTGAGCAAAAGCGACTTGATTTGCTGAGGACGAGGGACTTGCTCATCGACTTGCTCTTGTGAATGCTTGTCATGTAGCAGGTTGCGGATGCATGACGGTCTTGATGCGCGGCTCGTCGAAGAGTGTTCGATGACGGTGTACTCGAGCCGGAGAAGGAGTCCTCGGAGTGTCGACTTGAGTGGCTTCGTCTTGAGTATGACGATGTAGAATGAGGTCCGGTTCACCAACAAAGCGCGGATTTCGTCCATTCTTGCATCGTTCTCTTGCTTGTGCGCGTCGAGCTTGTTGTCAAAGTAGTCTCTTGTACGTTGCTCGGAGAGTCGCAAGTCGGGTGGCGAGGTTGTCGATGCGGTCGTTCATAGCTTGTTGCTCTTGATGCAACGCTCGTTGTGCACCAAAGAGGTGGCTCTTGGTGACGTATGATGACATGTCGTCGCCTTGCTCGATGAAGAGTGGGTTGGTAGAAGTACTTGGCCTATCCATCATTTCAAGCAAAATGTGAGTGGTAGAAGGAAAAGAACGAATACCAATGTACCTTTGACCGATGTTGAAAGTGAATCAAGTTCACTCAAATGCGGACAATGAAATAGCACTTTTGGTACCAATTCTTGTCGGTTCTCACACCTACACAAGTAAAGCTATAGTGGAGTTTGGTTAGGATGGGTGGCATAAAATTGTTTGCAATCGTTAGCTTGACTCAAACGATGTTGAAAATGATTTCGCAAATCGCAAATGTAACAAGTAGACCAAGCAAGTATGGGTACACGGAAACACACACGCAAATAGATAAGTGGGATTGTGCAATCCAAAAGTGAGCCAAAATGTGGAGACCACGAAAATGCTCTTGTTGCACAATACTAGAGAGACGCTAGCACGATTGCACAATAGGCGGATACGCAAACTTGTGCACAACCTACTAGGCAACAATGCAACTATCTCTATCCAAGTATGCTATATGTATGGGTATTTCGGTGCAATGATCCAAGATGATCCAATATGACAATCTTAATGTAGTATGATGCTATGGTTCTTGCTCATAAGCTCTTTGCTTATCTCTTTATTTGCTTAAAAGCTTGGTGGCTCTTTCTCTTTTGAGCTCTTTTCTTATGAAAACTGTCACGAACCAAGATAGCATTGTGTATGCTATGACAACTTTGGGACACACAAGTGGATCCCAAGATATGCACACTATGGTATGGTATGTATGTTATGGAGTATGATCCCTAATGTGCACAAGTCACATTGCCGGCAATACTCAAGGGCTAGTCTTGATGGGTAATGACGCGAAATGAGGCAATGTGGGTTATCAATGCAATTGCAAGTTATGACAAAGATGTCGTCGAAGTTACCGTCCGTAGCGAAGATGAGTAGTCGACGAAGATGAGCGTTGGTTGTTGATGTCGCACCGTACCTAAATAGCCGAAACACAATAGGACACGGAGATCACAACTCAAATTCTCGAACCCAAAGTCGAATGGTGGTACGGAGGTTGTGTCGTGGTATTTTGCAGGTGGAAGTGGTGGTGTTGGAGGTGAGGGAGTATGTAGAGTAGGTGGTGGTGGTGGAGAACTGCAAAATGCAGTTTCGGCAGAGGAAGCCGGACGATCCGGGCCAGGAGCCGGATGATCCAAGCGCATCCGGATGATCTGGGTCAAGGTCCGGATGATCCGGGCAGGTCAAACGCGGTCGGGAACTGCTCGGGATGAACTCGAAAACGGCGAGAAATTCGGCGATTCGCGGATTTTGGATGGATTTCGAGGGGGAGAAGGTGGGGAAAAGCAAGATCCACAAGTTACACACCGAATCCACGGATCAAAATCAACAAATCTCATCAAAACCAACAAATCACAAAAAAAATTTGGGGGCTATTTTTGGTGGGGATTTTCGGATTTAGGACGAAAACAACAAATCAAGCTAGAAAACACGGGGTAGGGGCTCCAAAAAACATGATCAACGTGGCTCATGATACAAGATGATGTAGGACGGAACCCTAAGTAGTCGATCTTTCACGTTTGGAGGGATCCCACGGGAGAAACACGAGAAACACGCGGAAATCACAAAGGGGAAACACGAGGGAAACGAGAGAGAGAACGCTAAACCGAACAAGAATCGATTACATGAGTGCTAGATCATCACACACATAAGGTAACACATGATCCACAATCAACAAAGGGAAAGGATACAACGGAACCGTCTTCTCCGAGAGGAGGCCTGATGTTCTTCCCTAAGAGGGGTCTTGAATCCGCTTGGGGATCTTCTCCAGAGAGGTCCTGATCTCCGAGGAGAAGTATCCAAGTGGATGAGCAAAGGCTCTCACACAAACATGAGCTAATCCAATGCTAAGTCTCAAAAGGAGGAGGAGGAGTCCCTATTTATAGGCTAGGGGGGCGAAGGGTACATGGGCTCAGCCCAACACACGCACACAGGCACTGGCCGGATGATTGGGTCCGGAAGCCGGATGATCCGGCTGGTCCGGATGGTCCGGGTGGAGGCCCGGATGAGCCGGATGCTCGGCTGGTGGAGGCGCAGGGCCGGATGTCCGGCTGGGGGTCCGGACGTCCGGGCAGGGTCCGGATGATCCGGGACGGGGTCCGGATGATCCGGCTTCGAGTGGGGAGCTTCTGTAGTCTTCGGTCGAATTAGCCGGATCGTCCGGATGGGGGTCCGGATCGTCCGGGCTCTGTCCGGATCATCCCGGCCACCGTCCGGATCGTCCGCCCAGTCTGGTCCTTGGCGCTTTTCCTCTCCGTCTTCACTATGTCTTCTGCTTCCGTTCTCCTTGCTTCCTAGCTTCTTCACGGTGAAGTCCTTGGTACCTGAGTATGCATAGCGTTTCCGTTTGAGGTAGTAACCATGTCTCATGTGAATCGAAAGGAATTGAGAGAGGAGAGATGTCACCTCGGTTTCGAGAGTCTTGCACGTGCTCGAGTCATAGGTCCAAGTGGTGTTGTAGAGGATGTAGATGCGTCCATGGGGATGATCATGGGATGCTCCGCATCACTAAGGCTTTTCGTCACGGTTTTTACTGGTTAACGGCTCATGCCGATGCTGAGGACCTGGAATGCGGCTGGCGATGTCTTAAGTTTTCCCGACGAGTTCATGTTCCGGCTCAGGAGCTACGGATGATTCCAATCACTTGGCCGTTCGCTACTTGGGAGCTTGATATGGTGGGTCCTTTTAAGCGGTCCAAGGATAAGAAGACCCACCTCTTGGTGGCGGTTGATAAATTTACTAAGTGGGTTGAAGCGGAGCCAATAAGAAAATGTGATGTAGCCATGGTGGTTCAGTTCATCAAAAAGGTGATCTTCCGGTTTGGTTTTCCACATAGCATCATTACAGATAATGGCACGAACCTTTCCAAAGGGGAGATGGAGGATTTTTGACAATGAGAGCACATCCGGCTTGATGTAGCATCTGTGGCTCACCCCCAGTCTAATGGTCAAGCTGAGAGACCTAATCAAGAAATCCTGAAGGGTATCAAGCCTCGGCTTATGGTTCCTTTGAAGCAGATGCCGGGTTGTTGGGTGGAAGAGTTACCGTCTGTGTTATGAAGCATAAACACCACCCCAAACCGATCTACGGGTTATACACCTTTTTTCATGGTTTACGGGGCAGAGGCCGTCCTCCCAAGTGATATTCGTCATGATTCGCCCCGGGTTGCCAATTATGTTGAAGCGAACAATGAGCAAGCACGCCAGGAGGCACTGGACCTGTTAGATGAAAAACAGGACATGGCTTTCGCTCGTTCGGTGGTTTATCAGCAAGACATGCAGCGTTATCACAGCCGCCGGGTTAAAACAAGAACCTTTCAAGAAGGCGACTTAGTGCTCCGGCTCATCCAGGATCAGACCGATATGCACAAGTTATCCCCACCTTGGGAAGGGCCCTTTGTGGTCAGCAAAAATCTGCACAACGGATCATACTACCTCATTGACGTTCAAGACAACTCACGCCGTTCTGAGGAGGAGACCCGGCGGCCATGGAACATAGCTCTCCTTCGGCCTTACTACACTTGAGCCATAGGCTTTTCTTATGTACATATTTTGACAATGTATATATTATGATCAATATAATAAACCGACATCCTTGCTATAAGCAGGGCCTCTGCCGTTTTCCTCAAATATCTTTTGGGTTACATGGGGGCTTCAACTGACAAAGCGGAGTACTACCTGTTAAACCGACTATCATGCCACAATACATCTTGGGAGCTTCACACCCAAGGGGCCAAAGAGAGTTTGGATGCTATGCACAGCTCAAACATAGGCACCCATTGAGCACAGCTCACATAAATTACTTGGGGGCTCTTTGTGCACTGCAACAAAGAGTTTGAAAGGACCCTTGTAATATGCTATCAAGCACGGATTGGAAGCCTGGTGTATTCACCTAAAAACCCGGGTTAACCTGCCTTCATCAAGTAAGCCACTCCTATCCAGGTAATCCTGGCACGACCCGCCGAACGTTTGACAAGTCAATCTTATACAGACCCTGAACTTGTCAAAGTTAAAACGACGATTGGTTAGTTGGAGGTCCATCTTAAAAGGCTTTGCAAAATGGTTTAACTTAGCGGCCTGGCAGCCCATGAAAAGCCTCGAATTTGGGCCTGGCAGCCCTTGAAAAGCCTCGGCTGCACGGTTTTTGTTTGCTTTTTTTGGCAAGTTTTCACCCTTTTGATAATTTCTTGAACCGGTGTTCCTTTGACCCGGTGTGGCTTTCAGTCATCATAGTAACCCGGTGTTTGTTAACCCGGCTTGGCTTTCAACTACAAGTTGTCAGTACATATTCATTATTAAACCGGTGTTCGTTAACCCGGCTTGGTTTTCAACTACAAGTTGTCAGACCATCTTCATTCTTAAACCGATGTTTCATAGCCCGGTCTGGCTTTGATTATATGTCGCCAGTATGATCATCTAGTGCTCATCGTAACCCAATGTGACTTATTACAGCCAGCACGGCATGGTGGGAGGTATCAAACACTAAAAGTATTGGGTTTTCACCCTTACTACAATTAGGTTGGTAAACCAACAGCCTTATATCACAGGTATGATCTATTTTTTATGAGCTTGGTGATCTACCAGGTTTTTCTTTTGGGCATTATGACCCATCCGGCGGTAAACCGCCCAGACAGATCTTTTGTTATGCAGATACAAGGATTGCATAATATTATGAAGATATATAAGCCAGCACTGCAACTATCATGGCGGATCAAACAAAGTCATAGATCAGTCCACGATGGCAGCATATCAAAGTATTTCAACTAGCCTATTACAAGGTGCTTTGAAGCCCAAAATAATGATTGTTCTTTACACAAGCACAGTTTGTGAAAATCAACCAGGGCGCCGGATCAAGACTCATCACCATGTTGACGTGAAGTTGATGGATCTTCTTGCGTCGGTTCAACCTCCTCCTCCCCACTTAGTGGCTGGAAGTCAACGGTGGTCTAGTCAATCCGGGTTAAAGCCTGAAAGACAGCCTCTTCACTTATAAGATTGGACAGTTCAACATGAGGGGCGTAAGTGTGCTTACGGATTGGCGGGATAAGGTTCTGCGTTTCTGTCATAGTAGTGTCAACCCGTTGGTTCTTTTCATCATAAAAAGACCGATGACCAGTCAAGTTAGCCTCTTCATCCAGTTGGCTTGACAGTGGAGCGCATCTCCTTTGTCAAGGTTTGAGGGCTTCATTTCAAATGATGATCCATCTTCTTGTTCATGTCCAGTAACGGAAAGCCCTTAGCGTATCAACTGGATCCAGGTCAGCTATCCATCCTTGGCTGAGTCAATGCTAACAAAGCGCCAGCCCTGACAGCAGATCGCTTCATCTCTTCTATCTGCGCCGGTGTCATCGACAACTTGGCTAGTGTGTCTTTGATCTATGTTGGTGCCGGTTTGTTGTAAGAGAATGCGCAGATAACCCGTTGGGCACCGGTATATAGTTTCTCTATCAACGTATACGCTGACTTCAGCTTCATCCGCATGTCCGAGCCCAGATGAGCAACACGGCCACCTATAACGGTTTAAGACTTTGATGTTAAACCGGCAATTTCAAAGATGGTTATTCAAGAAATTTGGACAAGAGTATTTACCAAATATTGCAGAGGTCATGGCATTTACTTGGCGCTTCAACCCAGTTAGTTCTTTCCGCCACCGGTTTAAGAGCTGACTCGGCGTCTTCAGCCCGCTTCAACAATGCAGCCTTTTCAGTTTCCCAGCTGGCACGTTCATTCTTGAACCCTTCCTTCAGTTGTTCCATGGTTGTCAAAGCGGTTTTAAGCTCATCCTTGGCCTTGGAAATCTCTGATTGCTGGGACTTGATATTCTCTTGAAGATCGGCAATTTTGGAGTCTTTGTTGTTTATATTGGCCTGCAAAGATCAGATGATGATGATATTTTTCTCAAAGTCCAAGCATATAACCAGTTATACACTTGGCACTTGGGGGTTAATGCGGAATGCTTTTTCCTACTGCTTATTTAAAGTCCCAAGGCTCCATACAAGTCTGAATCTTGGCACTTGGGGTCTAATGCATATTTGATCAAAAAGTACAAAGGCAAAATGAAGTTTGGAGCATGAAGTCCTGGTTCACCTTGATAAGGTTAAACCGGCCCTTGGGGGCTACTCAGTTGAAGCATTCTTTATTCACAAGTCCTGGTTTGTCTTCAAGAGACAAACCGGACCTTGGGGGCTACAATGGAGATATACAGAACAAGCAAGATTAAAGTGTTTGGAAGGTTACCTCATAGTGTTCCTTCATCATGTTCACCAAACCGGCCTCATAATCTCGGCTTGTGTAGAGGCGGTGTAAGATGTCGGAATTTAGCTCTTGGGCAGAAAGGTTAACATAGCTGGATAAATCTGTCTTTTCTTTTCCCTTGCCCATAGCAACAAATTCTTCCTTGGCGGTATGCTTTGATAGGACAACCGGATTGCCAGGGCTGGTGTGACCTGAACCGGTGATAATAACATCATCATCGCCACCTTTTGACGGAGATTAACAGTATCCCTGGCTGGGCTTGATGGAGGAATAGTATCTCTAGCCGGGCATGGCAGGTCTTCATCCCTGGACGGGCTTGGAGGATCAGCACGAGGACTAGGCGGGTTAGCTTCTGGCGAATCAACATCAGTATTTTGACCCTGTGGGGCAGGATCATCCATGACGGTATTATTAGCATTTCCACCAGTGCCTTCTGGGGTCCTCCCTGATTCAACTTCTTCAGTGGGGATACTGGTTTTAGCTTTCTTGCTCAGTTGGGCTTTGGCGCTACAATATCAGACAAAGTGTTAGTATGACAAACTGACGCATGAAGAAAAATCTGAATGGCAGTATATTTACCCAGGGACGGTTTTGAGGGGAGGCAATTGAGTGGTTGATGAACCGCCATATGAAGAATTGGAAGACACCTGGTAATTCGGATCAGACGGATTAAGTGGGTATCGGAAGCAACCCTTCAAAGGATAATTTTTTTTGGGAAACAAGAACCTCTGGACAACGCTTCCGGGTTGGTGTATTCGGTAAACCGGAAGAAGTGACTTGCTGGCCACCATGACGGGTTGTGCGACGACCTTCAGTTTGTTGTGTCCTCAAAGAAAATTGCGGATCCAAATGAGCAAGAGGGTGAGAGTATTTTACTTTTCGAAGTGCACGAGAAATTTTTGAACCGGCACAAGATCTGAATCGGAGGAAAGAGAGATTACCTCTACATGGTCCACACGGCTGGCCTCCGCATCATCCTGGGAATAGTCATTGTCAATAAGGTGTATGAAAAAGAAACCAAGGGAGTCAAGTTCTACCTCTTGATCCGATTCACCAACGTCTTCTGGCGGATCAGAAGACTCGGCGACTTTCTTCTTGGCTGCTCTCTTTGTGACTTAGCTTTTCACACGAGGAGCCCTTCCCAATTTATCTTGAGCTTTCCTCTTCCAGAAGGAGCTATTGGCATGTGAAAATAAACAAAGGATTATTAGAACAATGTTAAAGCGGAGACGGATCAATAAAGGTGGAAAAGGTAAAACTTCTTACTGTTGACGATTTGTTGGAGGTGTTAAAAGGAGCCAATCCGGTCTTGCTGCATTGAGCGATCGGTTCATCTAGCATCTTCTTCATGGACTCAGTGACTTTCATCATCAGTCATTTCCTATCTCATGATACCGTTGAGGGTCTTTGATGTTTCCGGTATACTCATGCATCAACTGGAGCGGCGGCTCAAGGGAAGAAATACCCATGAACCCAGCATCGAACAAGGGTCAATGCCGATTAAGCCATTTGCTAGAAAGGCCCGGAGCTTAGCAAGTTGAGGTGCATAAGCTTGTCATTCTTTAGCTGTGAGCTATGGTGGCAGTGTCTGGCCATTGCTGAGCCGGTGAGCACGTTAACCCGGCAGAGGGTTTTCATCAGCAGGCGCGGGTGTTCTGATAGTAGACCATGTTTGATTCCAGTCCTTTGGATGGCTGTGGTGTTTGGCATGAGGGAAATCAACTTCCTTCCTCTTCTGAATTGACACGGCCACCAAGTTCAGTATTGGGCCGTCAGAGAATTCGGTTCGGCGGTTTAAGTGGAAAAAGTCTCGAAAGAGCTCAACAGTTGGTTCTTCTTGAAGGTAAACTTCGCAGAACACTTGAAAGTTGCATACATTGGACACAGAATTTGGTTCGATGTCTTGAGATGGAGTTGAAAAACTAGAAAGCACATCCGGAAAAACCTTTGAACCGGGGGGCTAAAAACCCCGACTAGGTGTTGCATGAACACAATCACTTCTCCGTCTTGAGGTACTGGAGGGCACTCAGGGCCAGGAACTCGCCAATGAAGGACATCTTTCTTGCCTAAAGCGTCGGTTAAAACATACCCATTGAGCTGCGTTTCTGTGATCCGGGAAGGAACCCAGTTGCAAGCGGCGAATTGCTTGGTCATTTTGGAAGGCAAACTGAAAAGGAAGTGCGAAGGCCGGATTACGAATCAAAGTTGATGTGCACAAACCGGCGTTAAACCGGAGAATTTAATCAAGGCATATGCACATGTTAAACCGGCTATTTCTATTCAAGTCAGGATGGCAGTTTAAAGCAAGGGCTAATGGTACCAGGCGGATTATGATTTTCTACAAGTTAAACCACCTATGGGGGAAGCAGCAGAGCTGAAATTCGCTAAGTGTTGCAGACACAAGTTTCACAAAATGATGATATAATTTTGGATATACCGTGGTTTAGTACAGAAATTTTTTCTGAGCCTTACAATGGCGCTCAGTAGAACAGAGAAGGTCCAGATGGGATTTTTTTCAGAGATAGCAAGATGCTACAGTATGGCAGATTAAAACTATGGATCTAGCCGCAAAAGAAAACTATCAGGCCTAGCTAGATTCAGTCAAGAGGCTAAGGGAAAGGCGGAGAAGCACTGACGAACACAAACGAACACAGATGAACATGAAGCCCTAATGGATATCTAGGGTTAAGGGAAGAAAACTTACCGGCTTCTCAGGAGCAGTGGAGGAGAGTGCGGATCTCTGGATCATTTCAGGTTGATGCATCGGCCCGAGATGAGGTAGAAGCTTTGAGGTGGATGGCGGCGGCGACGCTTGAGTGCTTCGGGTCGCGAGGCGGAAGACGAAGGCAAAGAGGCAAGGGGGAGAAAATGAAAGAACCCCCTAGCTTTATTTATAAAGAGAAGAAGATGAGCGACAGGCGCGAGAATCGAGGAGCCTGAAGCGGCAAGGGGCACAGCTGTCGCCTCGATCTTCGGGATACAATTAATAAAGGGAATCTTTTTTATCTTTTTATACAGAGATGACATCATGACAATTCGCTGTTGTATCCAGACGATGATGTCAAGGTGGGTTAAAGAAGTTTATAGGAGAAGACATCACGGCGGATTATGAGAAACGTAAGAAGATGTTCACGAAATTTCTCTAAGTATTGGAGATTGACATGAACTGGTTCAAATCAACCTGGGGCCTAATGTTGGGGATATAACTTCTAAGTGTAAACCGCCCAGGAGGGGCCGGTTCACCCTCAACTACATTGAAGCCCATAAAGACCCCGAAGATGGCGCTTTACTGATACAGCTTAGAGGCCCAGAGCCCAAAGGCAGATTAGGGCCCATAGTTGTAAACCGCTATGATTGTATAACTTGTGTTGTAAGTTAGGAAAGGGGAGACCCAGCCGGACACTTGTATGAGTCGGCCTCGGGACTCTGTAAACCGGACGGGCGTCAACCAGTGTATAAAAAGGGACGACCCGGCGGTGGTTCAGGGACAAGAAACAACAACTTGAGACCCAGGCAAAGTGTATTTGCTCCCTGGTCATCGAAACCCAATCAATTCCATCACAACTAGACGTAGGCTTTTACCTTCATCATAAGGGGCCGAACTAGTATAAAACTCTCGTGTCCTTTGTCCGTTTTAACCCCTTCAAGCTAACTCGTCACGGTGGCTCCATGACTAAGTCCTTTCATGAGGACATCTGATGTGATATTTCCACGACAGAACTTGTGCACAACCTACTTGGCAAAAATACAACGACTTCTATCTCAAGTATGATATATGTATGATATTCCAATGGTATGATCCAAGATGATCGGATATGACAATCTTAATGTAGTATGATGCTATGGTTCTTGCTTATAAGCTCTTTTCTTATCTTTCCTTCTTGCTTAAAAGCTTGTTTGGCTCTTTCACTTTTGAGCTCTTTTCTCATGCAAAACTTCACGAAACAAGATAGCAATTGTGTATATGCGATGACAACTTTGTGACACAAAAGATGATATGAAGATATGCACCACTATGATATGGTATGTATGTTATGTGGGGTATGATCACTAATGTGCACAAGTCACTTTGCCGGCAATATTCAAAGGCTAGTCTCGATGGGTAAGCAACGCAAAAGTAAGGCTATGGTGGTTATAAATACAATCGCAAGAAATGGAACATGAAAAGATATCACGATACCAAGATGATATGGAGGTTACCGTTCTTGCTTACGGTCGAGGTGTCAAAATTGTGTAGCGGTCGATGTCGATGATGAATATGAGCGGCGGTGTTATCGTTGTCGAACCGTCACTAAGTAGCCGAAACATGTTCGGAAACGAAAACCACAACTCAAAACTCAAAGACCAAAATGTGTCAAAACTTGTGAGAGTGCAAAATGGGTGAGTGATGGTGGTTGCGGAGAGCGGTGGTGGTAAGCAAGTGCGTATGCGGAAGTGGTGGTGGAACGATGGGGGAAACCGAACTGAAAAATATTCAGTTTTGTTAGTGATGGTCGGACAACCGATGATGGTCGTCGGACGTCCGGTACCTGGGCGATTTCGGGCACGGGATGAACACTCGGGCTCGTGGAGGATGAAGGTGGAGAGGTCAAATCCGAGCGATTTTGTGGATGGAAATGGTGGAGAAGATGGGGGAAAGCTAGATCGACACGTGGCAAAGGAAATCCGTGGATTAAATCTAACAAAACTTCATCACACCAACAAATCACAAAACAAATTAGGGCTATTTTTGGTGGAGATTTTCATATTAGGACGAAAAACAACAAAATCAAGCTAGAAAACAAAGGGTAGGGGCTTCAAAAACATGATCAACGTGGCTCATGATACCAAGATGATGTAGGGTAGAAACCTAGGCACCTGATCTTTCACGTTTGGAGGGAATCCTGCTAAGAACACGAAGAACATGAGAGGAGGAAACGAGGGAAACACAACAGATAACACTCAACCAACAAGAATATAGTCACACATGCACTAGATCCTCGAAACACAAAGGGGTACAAGATCCAATTCCAACAAGGGACGATACATAGGTTAACCAGTTCTTCTCCGTGAGGAGGTTTTGAAGAGGGTCTTCTCCGAGAGGTCTTGAATCCAAGTGGATCTTCTCCGAAGATGTGTCGGTCCCTCGCGATGGAGTAGATCCGAGTGGATGAGAAAAGCTCTGTCTCAAAGTATGAGCTATCACCATGCTAGCCCCAGAAAGAGGGAGCAAGAGGAGGTCTATTTATAGTCTAAGTGGACGAAAGGGTAAGTGGCTTCGACCCAACACACGGGCGGTCACACAGGCGCCGGACGTCTAACGGTCACCGGTTGTCCGAAGGCTAGCGAGGGTCCGGACGTCCGGTGCCGGTCGGGTGTCCGATGTTTCGGCTCTGCTCAGGAATTGTCGGACGTCCGGTCGGGGTCGGTTGTCCGGAAGTCTCCGTTCTTCCGATGTTTTGGCTCGGGTGTGGTGGTGCCGGTCGTCCGGAGATGATCGGTCGTCCAGGAGCTAGGAGTTCTTGGACGTCTGGTCGGCGTCGGTCATTCGGCCGCTGTAGCGTGCGAAGGCTGGGACTTGGCTGGTCGTATGGAGCCTCCAGGCGTCGGACGTCCGGTCGGCGTCGGTCGTCCGATGACTGGGAGTTTCGAGCGTTCCTTCTTCTTGTCCATTGAAGTTGGTGTCCTCGCCATCTTGTCCATTGGGTGTAGTTGATCTATGGCTTTCCTCCAAATACCTGATCACATATAGGGTCTCCACATGAGGTAGTAGCCATGTCTCATAAGTAGGAAGTGGGAGTTCGGAGACGAGCGAGTTCACCTTATCATCGATAGCCTTTGCTCGAGGTCATTGGTCGAAGTGGTATCGTGGGAGATGTAGATATGTCCATGGGGATGATCGTGGGATGCTCCGCATCATTATTCACCTAGTTGCACTTCTAGACAACATACTTTGATGCTAAGTTTAATTTGGTCAAGAAAAGCTAAAAATTGTTAGTTGCCTATTCACCCCCCCTAGTCAACCATATCGACCCTTTCAATTGGTATCAGAGCCTCGTCTCTTTATTAAGGACTTTGCCGTTCGAAGAGTATGGTTGACACCAAGGACGAGGTGGATCATCAACCCGATGCTAATCCCACTTTGTCCGTGGCCGATGGGGGATCCTCGGTCTCTCATGAGGAGTTTAGTGTGGCTATGGACACATTAAAAACCTCCATGACGACCGAGGTTAAAGGCATGTTTAAGGAGTTTCTTGGTGGTCTTAAATTATCCACCGAAACATTGGAAGTGGTTGAACCCGCTAACAAGGTGACATATGCTAACTCCAAAAAGGGGGAAGCTAGTAGTGAGCAAGCTCCTATGCCAAGTGGTAGAAGTGGGAGTGGCATCTTTGCCCATGTTGAACCTCCACTTACTTATGGATTACTGGTTCCCTCCACTCATATGAATCATGTTGGTCCTCCTAAGCTTGTGAAAAATGAGGCTTTTGCTTCTTGGGTGTATTGCTTTAAACATCTTTAAATCATAGTTCTACTAATCTTTGGAGAATTATTGAGCAAGGTTTCTACCCGCATGACCCAAGCAACTTCACTCCTAGAGAAGCCGCGGACCATCAATTCAACGAGTCCGCTCTCTTACTTTTCCAAGAAGCAATTACTCCCGAAGATATTGCACACCTCCGGCCTTTCACCGTGGCCAAGGAAGCATGGCAACATGTTGTTTCCATTTACAATAGAAGCACAAGCATTCAATGCTCCAACTTTGAAGTGGTACAAGATGAAGCCGATGAGTTTGGTATGAATGAAGATGAAGAACCTCGTGAGCTTTACTGGAGATTAACCACTCTCACGGTCTCACTTCGAGATCATGGGAGCAAGGATACGGATGAAAATTGGATCAAGCGCAAGTTTCTCAAGGCCATAATGCCCTACCACAAGGCCATGTCATCCGTCATCCGTCAAAGGCCGGACTATCACGCCTTGTCCTCAAGTGAAGTGTTGGATGATTTTGTTGCTATGAGGATCTTGGACAAGACCACCGACAATGTGGTGTTGCATTCTCAACGACCAAAGAAGCCCAACCTTTCTTTGAAGGCGAATGCTAGTGTGGAAGAAGAGAGTGAAGAGGAAGAAGAGGAATGTTGCCCCGAAGATACCAAGTATGCTTATCATGAGCACATGGCTCTCGCGTCACGGCAATTTTGGAGCAAGAAGAACACAAGGCCCAACTTCAACAAGAACAAATCGAGTGGCACCAAGGGCAAGAAACTTGTGAGGACATGCTATAATTGTGGCAATGTATGCCACTTTGTTGCAGAATGCCCGTACGAGAAGAGGGAAGACAATGGGGAAAGCTTATCCGAAAAGACAAGGCCAAGTCCTTCCCCAACAAGAGCAAATCCACCAAGAAGACTCCTCCCAAGGGGTTGGTGGCACAAGAAGAGTACAATGAGGATGACGCTGATGATGAAGGCGGTGAGACGGTTGCCATGGCCTCAGTTGCCATTGCAACAACTCCATGGGTGTCCCTCGTCGACTCACCCAACGAGAACATCACCGCCAAGTGCCTCATGGCTAAATTCACCAACAAGGTAACCTCCAACATCAAAATCACCATATCTACTAATCCTTCCTTGACGGATTGCATTGATGGAAGTGAGGGGTCGAAGGAGTAAGAAAATGAATTTTGAGTCTTTTATGAATAAGCTCAAGGGTAAATCCAAAAAGCACTTCGTTGCTCTCTTGGAACAACTTGGTGAAGCCAATGACATGATCGAGGCTCATGAAGAAACCATCTCTAAGATGGAAGAGCATAGTCGTGACTATGCTGATGAGATATCAGATCTCTCTAATGCGCTTGAGGAGGAGTGTGGTCAGCGTTTGGCTCTTGAGGAGTCACACAATGATGATCATGCTAAATTAAAGAAATATCTTGATCATGCTCTTGTTGTATCTCGTGTGCTCAATTCCGAGAAGGCTAAACTTGGGGTTGACCATGCTAGACTCAAGGAGGAGTTTGACATACTTGACAAGGCTCACAAGACCTTGAAGAGTGCTCATGCAAGCCTGAAAGAGTCCCATCATCAACTCCAAGTGAAGCTAACCAAGGAGAAAGCCATGTTTCCTCATATGGTTTTAATTGATAATGCAAATGCTACTAACCTGTGTTGTAAGCTTGAGCATCTTGTGGAGGAGAATGCCAAGTCGAAGGAGCAACTTGAGAAAGGCCTTGTGTCGTGCATACAAGGAGAGAAAAACCGCAACGACCTTTTGAGCAATCAAAAGGAAGTTGTGGCCAAGGAGGGGATTGGGTTTGCTCCAAGTCCAAGAAGAAGAAGAAGAAGAAGAATGACAAGACCACACGACCTCCTCATATCAAGAAAACCTTTGTGAAGGAGGGAGAGGGTACTCCTAAGGAGAAGAAGAACAACACGAAGGGTGGCGGTGTCAAAAAGGGCAATGCCACTCCTTCCAATAAAACCGGCGATTTTAATCCTTCTTATGTGTTATGTCGTGCTAGTGATGGGCATGTTTATGCCAAATTTGTTGGTTCTTCTTATGAGTACATTGAATGGTCTATTTGGGTTCCTAAGACCCTTGTTTCTAACATCAAAGGACCCATTCCAAAATGGGTACCTAAAGCCAAGCATTGATCTCTTGTAGGTGTTTGCTTCCGGTGGGGGATCATGGTTGCTCGATAGTGGAGCCGCAAATCATGTGACCAGAAGCAAGGACTTGGTGGTGGACATGCATAAAGTTTCATCTATCCCCACCAATGTTGAATGGGGTGATCCTTCATCTTCTAAGTAATTGGGGCTTGGCAAGGTTGTCATTTCTCATGATCTCACGACCGAAAAAGTCATGTTTGTTGAGTCCCTTGCATACAACTTACTTTCTGTTCACCAACTTGCACTCATGGGCTTTGCCACTTTCTTGGATATTGATATCGTGGCCCTCTTGTGGAGTGAGACTCTTAAAGTAGCCTTTGTTGGGCATGTCGAGAATGGTCCTTATGTGATTAAATTTTTGGAGCGACCCACTAAGACCGCGACATGCCTAATGGCTAAAGTTGACGTGGGATGGCTTTGGCATCGCCGTTTAGCCCACGTCAATATGAGATATTTGCAAAGTCTTCTCAAGGAGGATGATACGTCCATTTTGCATCATGCTTTTATATCAATATTTATTGCATTATGGGCTATTATTACACATTATATCTCAATACTTATGGCTATTCTCTCTTATTTTACAAGGTTTACCATGAAGAGGGGGAATGCTGGCAGCTGGAATTCTGGCTGGAAAAGGAGCAAACACTGGAAACCTATTCTGCACTGCTCCAAAAATCCCAAAACTCCAAGAAACATGTTTTTGGAATTAATAAGAATTATTCGGCGAAAGAAATACACCAGGGGACCCACACCCTGTCTAGGAGGGTGGGGGCGCCCCCCTACTGGGCGCGCCCCCTGTCTCCTAGGCCCCCTGGTGGGCCCCCGGTGTCCATCTTCTGCTATAAGAGAGCTTTTACCCTGGAAAAAATCGTGGGCAAGCTTACAAGACGAAACTCCGCCGCCACGAGGCGGAATCTTGGCGGAACCAATCTAGGGCTCTGGCGGAGCTGTTCTGCCGGGGACACTTCCCTCCGGGAGGGGGAAATCATCACCAACATCATCACCAATGATCCTCTCATCTGGAGGGGGTCAATCTCCATCAACATCTTCACAAGCACCATCTCCTCTGAAAACCCTAGTTCATCTCTTGTATCCAATCTTGTATCAAAACCACAAATTGGTACCTATGGGTTGCTAGTAGTGTTGATTACTCATTGTAGTTGATGCTAATTGGTTTACTTGGTGGAAGATCATATGTTCAGATCCTTTATGCATATTATTACTCCTCTGATTATGAACAAGAATATGCTTTGCGAGTAGTTACGTTTGTTCCTGAGGACATGGGTGAAGTCTTGCTATTTTAGTCATGTGAATTTGGTATTCGTTCGATATTTTGATGAGATGTATGTTGTCTTTTCCTCTAGTGGTGTTATGTGAACGTCGACTACATGACACTTCACCATTATTTGGGCCTATAGGAAGGCATAGGGAAGTAATAAGTAGATGATGGGTTGCTAGAGTGACAGAAGCTTAAACCCTAGTTTATGCGTTGCTTCGTTAGGGGCTGATTTGGATCCATATGTTTAATGTTGTGGTTAGGTTTACCTTAATACTTATTTTGTAGTTGCGGATGCTTTCAATTGGGGTTAATCATAAGTGGTATGCTTGTCCAAGTAAGGGCAGTACCCAAGCACCGGTCCACCCACATACCAAATTATCAAAGTACCGAACGCGAATCATATGAACATGATGAAAACTAGCTTGACGATAATTCCCATGTTTCCTCGGGAGCTCCTTTATCATTATTAGAAATTGTCCAGGCTTATCCTTTGCTACATAAAGGATTAGGCCACCTTGCTGCCCTTTATTTACTTTATTTACTTGTTGCTCGTTACTATTTATCTTATCACAAAACTATCTATCACCTATAATTTCAGTGCTTGCAGAGAAAACCTTACTGAAAACCACTTATCATTTCCTTCTGCTCCTTGTTGGGTTCGACACTCTTACTTATCGAAAGGACTACGATAGATCCCCTACACTTGTGGGTCATCAAGACTCTTTTTTGGCGCCGTTGCCGGGGAGTGTAGCGCTTTTGGTGAGTGGAACTTGGTAAGGAAACATTTATATAGTGTGCTGAAATTTTCTGTTACTTGTCACTATGGAAACTAATCCTTTGAGGGGCTTGTTCGGGGTATATTCATCCCGACCAGAAGAGCAAAGAGTTGCTCCTCAACCTACTGAACTTTATGAAAATATTTACTTTGAGATTCCTCGGGTATGATAGAGAAACTGCTAGCTAATCCATTTGCAGGAGATGGAACATTGCATCCCGATTTACACCTTATCTTTGTGGGTGAAGTTTGTGGATTATTTAAGCTTGCAGGTATTCCCGATGATGTTGTCAAAAGGAAGGTCTTCCCTTTATCTTTTAAGGGAGATGCATTGACATGGTATAGGCTATGTGATGATATGAGATCTTAGAATTATAAGCGATTGAAGTTGGAATTTCACCAGAAGTTCTATCCTATGCATCTTGTTCATCGTGATCGTAATTACATATATAATTCCTGTCCTCGTGAAGGAGAAAGCATCGCTCAAGCTTGGGGGAGGCTTAAGTCAATGTTATATTCATGCCCCAATCATGAGCTCTCTCAGGAAATGATTATTCAAAACTTTTATGCTCGGCTTTCTCTTGATAATCGCAACCTGCTTGATACTTCCTGTGCAGGTTCTTATATGCTGAAGACTATTGATTTCAAATGGGACTTATTGGAAAGAATTAAACGCAACTCTGAAGATTGGGGTTCCAATGATGGTAAGGAGTCAGGTATGACACCTAAGTTCGATTATGTTAAATCTTTTATGGATACCGATGCTTTTCGTGGATTTAGCACTAAGTATGGACTTGAATCTGAGATAGTAGCTTCTTTCTGTGAATCTTTTGCTACTCGCGTTGATATCCCTAAAGAGAAGTGGTTTAAATATAATCCTCCTGTTGAAGTGAAAGTAGTTGCACCTATTATAGTTGAAGAAAAAACTATCACCTATAGTGATCCTATTGTCCCTACTAGTTATGTTGAGAAACCTCCTTTTCCTGTTAGGATAAAAGATCATGCTAAAACTTCAAATGTTGTTCGTAAGAGTAATACTAGCACTTATACACCTCCAGAGCAAATCAATGTTGAACCTAGTATTGTTGTGGTTAAAGATCTCTTGGATGATGATTTAGATGGTCATGTTATTTATTTCTGTGGTGAGACTGCTAATATTGCTAGACTAGATACTAAGATACATAGACCTATTGTAGGCATGCCTGTTATTTCTGTTAAAATACGAGATCATTGTTATCATGGCTTATGTGATATGGGTGCTAGTGCCAGTGCAATACCTTATGATTTATATAAAGAAATTATGCACGACCTTGCACCCGTTGAATTAGAAGACATTGATGTTACTATTAAGCTTGCTAATAGGGATACCATTAAACCTATTGGGATTGTTAGAGATGTTGAAGTCTTGTGTGGGAAGGTTAAATACCCTGCTGATTTTCTTGTTCTTGGTTCCCCACAAGATGATTTTTGTCCCATTATTTTTGGTAGACCCTTCTTGAATATAGCTAGTGCTAAGATTGATTGTGAAAAGGATACTGTCACCGTTGGTTTAGATGGTATGTCTCATGAGTTTAATTTTGCTAAGTTTCATAGACAACCTCGTGATAGGGAACCACCTACTAAGGATGAAATTATTGGTCTTGCTTCCATTGTTGTGACTCCTACTGATCCGTTAGAACAATATTTGCTAGACCATGAAAACGATATGTTTATGAAGGAAAGAAGGAAATAGATGAAGTGTTCCTTAAACAGGATCCTATGCTGAAACATAACCTTCCCGTTGAAATTCTTGGGGATCCTCCTCCACCCAAGGGTGATCCCGTGTTTGAACTCAAACCATTACCTGATAATCTTAAGTATGCTTATCTTGATGAAAAGAAAATATATCCTGTTATTATTAGTGCAAACCTTTCAGAGCAAGAAGAAGAAAGATTATTGAAAACTCTGAAGAAGCACCGAGCAGCTATTGGATATACTCTGGATGATCTCAAGGGCATTAGTTCCACATTATGCCAACACAAAATTACAGTGGAAAAAGATGCCAAACCAGTTAGATATCCTCAAAGACGACTGAATCCCAAGATGAAAGAAGTGGTAAGAAAGGAGATACTAAAGCTCCTTGAGGCAGGTATAATTTATCCCGTTGCTGATAGTGAATGGGTAAGCCCTGTCCATTGTGTTCCTAAAAAAGGAGGTATTATCGTTGTTCCTAATGATAAAGATGAATTGATCCCACAGAGAATTATTACAGGTTATAGGATGGTAATTGATTTCTGTAAGTTAAATAAGGCTACTAAGAAAGATCATTACCCTTTAGCTTTTATTGATCAAATGCTAGAAAGACTATCCAAACACACACATTTCCGCTTTCTAGATGGTTATTCTGGCTTCTCTCAGATACCTGTGTTAGCAAAGGATCAATCTAAAACTACTTTTACTTGCCCTTTTGGTACTTTTGCTTATAGACGTATGCCTTTTGGTTTATGTAATGCACCTGCTACCTTTCAAAGATACATGATGGCTATATTCTCTGATTTTTGTGAAAAGATTTGTGAGGTATTCATGGATGACTTCTCCGTTTATGGATCCTCTTTTGATGACTGTTTGAGCAACCTTGATCGAGTTTTGCAGAGATGCAAAGACACTAGTCTCGTCCTGAATTGGGAAAAGTGTCACTTTATAGTTAATGAAGGCATTGTCTTGGGGCACAAGATCTCTGAGAGAGGTATTGAAGTTGATAAAGCCAAAGTTGATGCTATTGAAAAGATGCCATGTCCCAAGGACATAAAAGGTATAAGAAGTTTCCTTGGTCATGCCGATTTTTATAGGAGGTTCATTAAGGACTTTTCTAAAATCTCTAGGCCTTTGACTAATTTGTTGCAAAAAGATATTCCTTTTGTCTTTGATGATGATTGTGTAGAAGCATTTGAAATACTTAAGAAAGCTTTGATCACTACACCTATTGTTCAGCCACCTGATTGGAATTTACCTTTTGAAATTATGTGTGATGCTAGTGATTTTGTTGTAGGTGTTGTTCTAGGGCAAAGAGTCGATAAGAAATTGAATGTTATCTAGTATGCTAGTAAGACTCTTGATACTGCCTAGAGAAATTATGCTACTACTGAAAAAGAATTATTAGCAGTTGTGTTTGCATGTGATAAGTTTAGACCTTATATTGTTGATTCCAAAGTTACTATTCACACCGATCATGCTGCTATTAAATATCTTATGGAAAAGAAAGATGCTAAGCCTAGGATCATTAGATGGGTTCTCCTGCTTCAAGAATTTGATTTACATATTATTGATAGAAAGGGAGCTGAGAACCCCGTTGCAGACAACTTGTCTAGATTAGAAAATGCTCTTGATGACCCACTGCCTATTGATGATAGCTTTCCTGATGAACAATTAGCGGTCATTAATGCTTCTCGTACTGCTCTTTGGTATGCTAATTATGCTAATTATGTTATTGCTTAATTTATACCGCCTAGTTTCACATACAAGCAAAAGAAAAAGTTCTTTTATGATTTAAGACATTACTTTTGGGATGACCCACACCTTTATAAAGGAGTAGATGGTGTTATTAGACGTTGTGTGCCTGAGCATGAACAGGAACAGATTCTACGCAAGTGTCACTCTGAATCCTATGGAGGACACCATGCTGGAGATAGGACTGCACACAAGGTACTACAATCTGGTTTTTATTGGCCTACTCTCTTCAAAGATGCTCGTAAGTTTGTCTTATCTTGTGATGAATGCCAAAGAGTAGGTAATATTAGTAGACTTCAAGAAATGCCTATGAATTATTCTCTTGTTATTGAACCGTTTGATGTTTGGGGCTTTGATTATATGGGACCTTTTCCTGCCTCTAATGGTTATACACATATTTTAGTTGCTGTTGATTACGTTATTAAGTGGGTAGAAGCTATTCGAACTAGTAGTGCTGGTCATAACACTTCTATTAAAATGCTTAAAGAAGTTATTTTTCCGAGGTTTGGAGTCCCTAGATATCTTATGACTGATGGTGGTTCACATTTTGTTCATGGTGCTTTCCGTAAGATGCTTGCTAAGTATGATGTCAATCATAGAATCGCATCTCCATATCACCCGCAGTCTAGTGGTCAAGTAGAGTTTAGCAATAGAGAGCTCAAATTAATTTTGCAAAAGACTATGAATACATCTAGAAAGTATTGGTCCAAAAAACTTTATGATGCATTATGGGCCTATAGAACTGCATACAAAAATCCTATGGGTATGTCTCCATATAAGATGGTTTATGGAAAAGCGTGCCATTTACCTCTTGAACTTGAACATAAGGCCTATTGGGCTATCGAAGAGCTCAACTATGACTTCAAACTTGCCGGTGAGAAGAGGTTGTTTGATATTAGCTCACTTGATGAATGGAGAACCCAAGCCTATGAGAATGCCAAGCTATTTAAAGAAAAAGTTAAACGCTGGCATGACAAAAGGATACAAAAGCGTGAGTTTAACGTAGGAGATTATGTGTTATTATTCAACTCTCGTTTAAGATTTTTAGCAGGAAAACATCTCTCTAAATGGGAAGGTCCTTATGTTATCGAGGAGGTCTATCATTCTAGTGCCATAAAAATCAACAACTTCAAAGGCACAAGTCCGAGGGTGGTAAACGGTCAAAGAATTAAACATTACATTTCAGGTAATCCTATCAATGTTGAAACTAATATTATTGAAACCGTAACCCCGGAGGAATACATAAGGGACACTTTCCAGAATGTTCCAGACTCCGAAAAGGAATAGGTATGTGGTACGGAAAGTAAACCGACTCCAAAACAACTCCAATGGCAATTTTTGTCAGTTTTGGAATATTTAAGAATTTTAGGAAGAAAGAAGTAGTCCGAAAGGGACACGAGGCCTCCACGAGAGTAGGGGGCGCGCCCTCCCTTACTGGGCGCCCCCCTGTCTCGTGGACACCTTGTGTGCCTCCCGGACTCCGTTTTCTTGCACATTACGTATTTTGGTCGGTCAAAATTCATTATATATACTCCCGAAGGTTTTGACCACCGTATCACGCAAATATCCTCTGTTTTCGTTCTAAGCTGTTTTTGTTTCAGATTTAGAGCAATATGTCATCTCAGGATTCGGAAGGGGAAAGTTATGTGGCTGATTTCCTCGCAAACCCTAAGGTCTACGGGGACTTGGAGTACGATGGCTGGACCTCCGAAGAAGAGGAAGACTATGACCCTAAAGTAAAGGAGGAGACAAGTTCAGACGAAGACGAAGCCCCATTACCCTAGCCTAGGGACATGCATGTGGAGTTTAGAAAGTCAAGCCTCCCTAATAGAGCAAAGAAGCCAAAGATCGAGTTTATCCCTTTTCGTCTCTTGCAGGAAAATAAACAGGAATTATGCAAAAGAGTATTAAGCCTGGAGCAGGAAATCGAGGACCTAAAGGAGCAAAATATTATACTCAAGCGTAAATTGAGGAACAAGCCTGCATCATCAACAACTCCACCTTCATCACCCGCGAGGACATAACCACATGGGTATGGGCACTCCCCTTGGCAACTGCCAAGCTTGGGGGAGGTGCCCCGGTATCGTATCACCATCACACTCCTATCTTTACCATTTTATTTAGTTTGATCCTTTTAGTAGTATATTTATCTAGTAGAATGAAGTTTTGATATCAAGTAGTTTCGAGTTTTTCTTTGTGATCTCTTTTTGTAATCGAGTCCGTGAGCTATCTATAATAAAGTTTAGTGTTGAGTCAAGGGCTTTTCTATGTTGCTATGATCTTAAGGGAGTAGAAAGAATAAAAGAGTTCATATTGATCTTATACTGATGACTTCACATATAGAAAGTATGAGGCATAAAAGTTGTTGAGAGTTGATAAACGTAGTCTTGGTCATCGTTGCAATTAATAGGAAGTGATAAGGAAAGAGAGGTTCACACATAAATATATTATCTTGGACATCTTTTATAGTTGGGAACACTCATTAAGTATGACATGCTAAAAGAGTTGACGTTGGACAAGGAAGACAACGTAATGGTTTATGTTTTCACACATCTTAGTTAAAGTATATTGTCATTGACCGTCCAAACATGTTGAGCTTGCCTTTCCCCCTCATGCTAGCCAAATTTCTTGCACCAAGTAGAGATACTACTTGTGCTTCCAATTATCCTTAAACCCAGTTTTGCCATGAGAGTCCACCATATCTACCTATGGATTGAGTAAGATCCTTCAAGTAAGTTGTCATCGGTGCAAGCAATAAAAATTGCTCTCTAAATATGCATGACTTATGAGTGCGGAGAAAATAAGCTTTGTACGATCTTGTTGTGGAAGTAATAAAAGCGACGGACTGCATAATAAAGGTGCACATACAAGGGGCAATATAAAGTGACATTCTTTTGCACTAAGATTTTGTGCATCCAACCCCGAACGCGCATGACAACCTCTGCTTCCCTCTGCGAAGGGCCTATCTTTTACTTTATGTTTTTACTTTATGCTTGAGTCAAAGTGATCCTCACCTTTCCCTTTTTCATTTTATCCTTTGGCAAGCCCTTCGTGTTTGATAGATCATGATATATATCCAATTGGATGTAAGTTAGCATGGGCTATTATTGTTGACATCACCTAAAGGTGAATACGTTGGGAGGCAACACAATAAGCCCTTATCTTTCTCAGTGTCCGGCTGAAACTCCATAACCACAAATATTGCGTGAGTGTTAGCAATTATAGAAGGCTACAATATAGTTGAGTATGTGAATTTGCTGAAAAGCTCTATTGTTGACTCTTTCTGATGTTATGATAAATTGCAATTGCTTCAATGACTGAGATTATAGTTTGTTAGTTCTCAATGAAGTTATTGAACCATACTTGACATTGTGAATTGATTGTCACTTGAGCACAGGAAATCATATGACAAAATCTATATATGTTGTTGTTATAAGAATGATCATGATGCCCTCATGTCCGTATTTTATTTTCATCGAAACCTCTATCTCTAAACATGTGGACATATTTTTCGATTTCGACTTCCGCTTGAGGACAAGCGAGGTCTAAGCTTGGGGGAGTTGATACGTCCATTTTGCATCATGCTTTTATATCAATATTTATTACATTAGGGGCTGTTATTACACATTATATCTCAATACTTATGGCTATTCTCTCTTATTTTACAAGGTTTACCATGAAGAGGTGGAATGCCGGCAGCTGGAATTCTGGCTGGAAAAGGAGCAAACATTGGAAACCTATTCTGCACTGCTCCAAAAATCCTGAAACTCCATGAAACATGTTTTTGGAATTAATAAGAATTATTGGGTGAAAGAAATACACCAGGGGACCCACACCCTGTCTAGGAGGGTGGGGGCGCCCCCTACTGGGCGCGCCCCCTGTCTCCTGGGCCCCCTGGTGGGCCCCTGGTGCCCATCTTCTGCTATATGAGAGCTTTTACCCTGGAAAAAATCGTGGGCAAGCTTACGGGACGAAACTCCGCCGCCACGAGGCGGAACCTTGGCGGAACCAATCTAGGGCTCTGGCGGAGCTGTTCTGCCGGGGACACTTCCCTCCGGGAGGGGGAAATCATCACCAACGTTATCACCAACGATCCTCTCATCCGGAGGGGGTCAATCTCCATCAACATCTTCACCAGCACCATCTCCTCTCAAAACCCTAGTTCCTCTCTTGTATCCAATCTTGTATCAAAACCACAAATTGGTACCTGTGGGTTGCTAGTAGTGTTGATTACTCCTTGTAGTTGATGCTAATTGGTTTAATTGGTGGAAGATCATATGTTCAGATCCTTTATGCATATTATTACTCCTCTGATTATGAACATGAATATGCTTTGTGAGTAGTTACGTTTGTTCCTGAGGACATGGGTGAAGTCTTGATATTGGTAGTCATGTGAATTTGGTATTCATTTGATATTTTGATGAGATGTATGTTGTCTTTTCCTCTAGTGGTGTTATGTGAACGTCGACTACATGAAACTTCACCATTATTTGGGCCTAGAGGAAGGCATAGGAAAGTAATAAGTAGATGATGGGTTGCTAGAGTGATAGAAGCTTAAACCCTAGTTTATGCGTTGCTTCGTTAGGGGCTGATTTGGATCCATATGTTTAATGATGTGGTTAGGTTTACCTTAATACTTCTTTTGTAGTTGCGGACGCTTGCAATAGGGGTTAATCATAAGTGGGATGCTTGTCCAAGTAAGGGCAGTACCCAAGCACCGGTCCACCCACATACGAAATTATCAAAGTACCAAACGTGAATCATATGAACATGATGAAAACTAGCTTGACAATAATTCCCATGTGTCCTCGGGAGCTCCTTTATCATTATTAGAAATTGTCCGGACTTATCCTTTGCTACATAAAGGATTGGGACACCTCACTGCACTTTATTTACTTTATTTACTTGTTGCTCGTTACTATTTATCTTATCACAAAACTATCTATCACCTATAATTTTAGTGCTTGCAGAGAAAACCTTACTGAAAACCACTTATCATTTCCTTCTGCTCCTCATTGGGTTCGACACTCTTACTTATCGAAAGGACTAGATAGATCGCCTACACTTGTGGGTCATCAAGGGGCCATGTCTGTGGACTAACAAATGTTAGTTTTGCCAAAGATCGTGCTTGCAGTGCTTGTATCGAAGGAAAGCTACATGAGAAGACTCACCCTCCCGCAACTATCATCTACTCGAAGAGGCCCTTGGAGCTCCTTCACTTGGATCTATTTGGGCCTCCATCCTTTGATAGTCTTGGGGGTAGAAAGTATTTGATGTAGGGTAGAACCCTAGATGCCCAATCTTTCACGGTTGGAGGGGATCCTATGATGAACACGAAGAACACAAGGAGAAATCACAAGGGGAAACACAAGAGAATCACTCAAACCAACAAGATTCGGACACACATATGCTACATCCTCGGAACACAAAGAGTGATACACGATTCAAAGTCAACAATGGGCGATACAGAAGCTCTTCTCCGTGAGGAGGTCTTGAAGGGTCTTCTCGTGATGGGGTCTTGAATCCGCTTGGGGCATCTTCTTCGAAGAGGTCGTGAACTCCGATGGAGAAGTAACCAAGTGGATGAGCAAAGCTCTATCTCAAATATGAGCTAAACCAATGCTAACCCTAACTAGGAGGAGAAGGAGGTCTATTTATAGTCTAAGTGCAAAAAGGGGTGGAATGAAAGGGTACATGGGCCTCGGGCCCGAAGTTGCGCGCACACAGGCAACGGACGTCCTGACTCTACCGGTCGCCCAGTCGCTCGCGAAGGTCCGGACGTCTGGTAGGGCTCAGACTTCCGCTAATTACATTATGTAAACATGGTACCGGACGTCTGGAGACGGCCGGTCGTCTGGTCGTCAGTCGTCAGGTCGCTTCAGATTTCCGTTGAAACGCTTCGGGTGTGGAATTGCCGGTTGTCTGGTGGGGGTCGGACGTCTACTCACTGGGAAGTGTTGCCGGATGTCCACTCGTTGTAGCTTTCGTAGGCTGGGACTTGTGTCGGTTGGGCCTTTAGGCGCTGGACGTCTGGTCCTGGGCGGACGTCCGCTCGCTGGAGCTTCCTCGGTAGCTCTTCTTCCTGTCCTTCATACTCGGTGTCCTTGCTGTCTTGTCCATTGGATGTAGCTGCACTGTGGCCTTCCTCCAAGTACCTGATCACACATAGTGTTTCCGCTTGAGGTAGTAGCCATGTCTCATGTGAAGAAAGTGGGAGTCTGGAGAGGAGCGAGTTCACCTTCTCTTCCATAGCCTTTGCTCGAGCTCTTGTCATTGGTCCAAGTGGTGTCATGGGAGATGTAGAAACGTCCATGGGGATGATCGTGGGATGCTCCTGTAACACCCCAAAAATTTAACCAGGTTTTAGTTATTAAAATTTTGCCAAGAATTTAAAATTTTTGTCTGCAAGTATATCTCTGTTGATTTCAAAACTTTTCTTTTAATATTAAGAAATTTTTCCCAAGTGGATCCTTCCAAAATATATTGGACTTATTTTCCCTCTCATTTAAAAACATCTTTCAAACAGGAGATTTATTTATTAAATTATTTCACTCTGAGCTTTATTCCTTAAAATGACTTTCTTTAAGTTTTGGAGCTCTTTTTGAACTGCAACCATTTGATATATTTAACTAAAAATTTCACCAAAATTTGGAGATATCATGTGATGTCTCTAAATCACTTTTGTGCAATAATATATTTCATTCATTGGATATTTTGAGTTCTGCACCAAGTTTTCAAATCTGGTCCAGTGGGCAATTTTACACTACAACCTATTTAAATATTTCTTTAAAACTTCTACCAAAATTAGGGGAGGTCAGTAGGAGCCTATTATTCCACTTTGTGCAAAAACCTATTTATGTTCTTTGAAAAAATTGAGTGAATCATCCTCTTTTTCATTCTGGTCCAGCCTTGTGATTTCTACTGCAGCCCTATTTAATTTTGCTCCAAAGATCTTGTGTTTTCTCCTACTTGTAGACAGCCCTACCAAACCCCTAAATCCAGGAGCATGCACCCATTGGATTAATTTTGGTTCATGAAATAATGTCATTTATTTCCTGTCCAGAATTGTAGTTCTGCAAAACTTGCACTAACAAGTTTGTGCTTTTCACAAACTAACCCTACCACTCTCTCTTGCATCTAAGGAGACACTGATCTGGAGTTTTTGACCACTCCAAGACTTGCCTAAGTGCCTGTGGCATTTTGTCAAACACCTGGAGTGCATGTGGCATGGATTTTAGTTAGCAGTGTGAACCTGATCCTCTGACCCCTTAAGCTTGTCCATTGATCTCCTTGCAAGCCATAGCCTAGACCTGCTAACTCCCAGCTCCAACCAAGCGCTCTGGAGTGCCATGGCATTTCGCCGAGCATCTGGTGTGCGTGCGCTGGGCGCGCCCAGAGCGCGCAAATTGCAGCCGCGCACACGAGCCGCCGCGTCGCGCCCCTGTCTTGGCCCACACTGCAGAACCTCGCCACGCACTCCCCGCCTAGCCACAACACGACAGCCCGCCCTGGCGCCCTACAGCGCCACCGCCAGAGCACTTTTGGCGGCACGCCGGCGTCGGCCGACAGCCCTGCGCCGTTCAGCGCCGCCCAAGCCACCCCGGCTCGCCACCTGCCCCAAGGAACAGCGCAAGCTTATCCCCCGCTCGTCGGCTAGCTCCCGTCGTCGCCACGACGCCCTGACGCTACAGGGAGGCGGTTCGCCATCGTCCTTATCGCCGGCCGCCGCGGAACTCCCTTGCCTCGCCTATATAAGGACCCCCGAACTCATCCGAGAACGCATGCAACCTCAGTCCACCTCCCTAGTTTCCCCATGGCAGCCAATCGACCTGAGGAGGTCGTCTTCTTCATCTCCGGCAACTCCTGCCGCCGCCACTGTCCTGTCCATTCCAGCGCCACCAGGGCCTCTCCCTCCCATTTCTCTTCACCAAGAACACCTCCTTCCTTCCAGGAACCCAACCCCCTACTCGATTTTGATCGGGAACCACATTCGCCCCAAAACCACTCTGCCACCGAAGCCTCCTCCGCCGCGAAGCTCGCCGCCGGCAACTCCCTCCATCCCCACCGGCCTGGCGACCACCGGGAGGACCGCCCTGGAGTGGCGGATCCATCCCCGCCCTCGGGGCCCCGCGAGGAGCCGCCAGTCGCCGACGACGATCGCCGGAGCTCCGGCTCCGCTCGGGACAGAGAAAGAAGGGGGAAAAAGAAATAGGCAAACCTGACTAGTGGGCCCCCAGGACCCACTGTCAGTGTCGCACCGCGCCGTCCATGTGTTTAAGTGAAGGCGTAATCAACCCCAGTACGTTTCTCCCGCTTCGAAAGCGTATTCCATTCTGAAACGTTTTTCTTTTTCTGTTTTATTTAGAATCAGATTTGACCAAAACTTTGACTGGTTATATCTTTTTAAATACAACTCCAAATGAAATGATTCTTTTTCCTACCTCTCTCATATCTCACCTAGTTTATTTTAAGATTTATTTGAAAAAAATTCAGAACAACTTTTGGTGCTGTTTTTATTTTGTGTGTTAATTCTTTTATATTGCTAAAATAGGATTTTTGAAGAGAGGAGAAATGTTTCAAGTTTTGGAGTGCACCCTGCCTTTTCACACATTGAAGGCAAGCATTCTGAACCCCGGCATAATATTTTTGTGTGTTCGATGACACATTCATAACATCACCTCACTTTGGAGAAACTTGTTATTTCATGTGATATGATCATATGCATGGGTGCATGTTATTGATTTCCATGCTGTTGGAAATGGACACACTTGTGATGATAATCACCCTCATGTGCCTTGCATGCATACCGGCAGGAACCCGGGAAAACCTCTGCCTTGGGTAGGCATGAGTTTGTCGCCGGTCTCCGTCGGGACGGTTATGTCTGGTATGGCATGGCAAGGTGATATGAGCGGTGACTCTGTTGGTTGAAATATATTCGTCATGCTAATCATGCAGGGAATACTTAAACCTCCTGAGTCGACCGTAGATCGAGTCTTGTGCCAGTAACCCCCATACTTGTTTCGTACTACCACTCGTCTCTACAGCAAGTAGAGTACGGTTCAGTAAGTTGTCAACCTCTTTCTAGCACACACCGTACAGAGAGGCCATGGTGGAAGATACCGGTTGTAGCTGGTAGGCAGGCCACCTGGTCCGGGGGCATGGGTGTTTCCGGTTGGGACCGAGAGGGGAGGCCACCCCTTAGAGCGCGCGATATAAATTTGATCCCATGCTACGCGAGGTTGTAGCCTCCCCACTTAGAGTTTGCTTAACAGGTGTCGTGGGTGATTCCAGACACGTGTGAGATAAGCTGGTGTGTGCAAGTTAGGTGTGTTTTCAACAAAAAGACCGTAGACGGAATTAGTCCCGATGGACTAAAGAAATCCGTTACTCGTGGGTAAAGAGTACACCCTCTGCAGAGATTAAACCTATTCGAATAGCCGTGTCCATTGTTAAGGATTACAGTCTGGGATGGGTCAAGTGTCGGTCTTAGTGTCGGTCTTCGGAGGTGAAACTGTTAACCAGAACTGGAACTACTACCTGTGACTTGTGATAATTATGATTATTATTGTTGTTGACTAACCCGTGATATTATTGTTATTATCGAGTATCTCTAGGATGGTTCTACCTCCGGGATATTCACTATGATTATTTATTTTAAAGCCCTTTATGTGGTGTCGCTCAGACGCCCGACTGTGGCATTTCTTTTAAAGCCCTTTATGTGGTGTCGCTAAGATGCCCGACTGTGGCATTTCTCTTAAAGCCCTTTATGTGGTGTCGCTCAGACGCCCGACTGTGGCATTTCTTTTAAAGCCCTTTATGTGGTGTCGCTCAGACGCCCGACTGTGGCATTTCTTTTAAAGCCCTTTATGTGGTGTCGCTCAGACGCCCGACTGTGGCATTTCTTTTAAAGCCCTTTATGTGGTGTCGCTAAGACGCCCGACTGTGGTATTTCTTTTAAAGCCCTTTATGTGGTGTCGCTCAGACACCCGACTGTGGCATTTCTTTTAAAGCCCTTTATGTGGTGTCGCTCAGACGCCCGACTGTGGCATTTCTTTTAAAGCCCTTTATGTGGTGTCACTAAGACGCCCGACTGTGGCTTTGCTTGTTATTGATTTCATAAATTTTAATACTACTATGTTATTGCAATTTTATAAATAACTTGCTTGCACGCATCAGAGATTTATTTATCTTTTGTGACTGACATCATGAGCATAAAATATTTTCAGCACATCATTATTATATTATACCTGTGTTCATAATGTTTGCGAGTACATTCAAAGTACTCACTGGCTTGTCCTTGGCTATTGTCTTGGCCAGATTTTCTTGCACGAAGAGGAGCGACGCGATGACAGCCCCGGAACCTAAGTAATGGAGATAGCAGCCTCGCGAAGATAGGAGTTAACCTGGTCAGCTGTTCCCGTGGGAAATGGAGTCCCATAGACACTGATGTTTCACAACCCGCTTCCGCCATCAACCACTAGAAACCATTTGTTGTACTCACAGGCCAGAATGGCCTTGTACTACATATTTTGTTTTCTGCTTGGAATTTCTGTATCAAGTTGGAGCCTCATCAGCTAACAGTAATCCTGGGGCTGATGAGCACGACGGTCTTTTCTGGAAATTTATTACCCGGAAAACCGGTCGTGACAGACTTGGTATCAGAGCCAGGCTGACCATTGGCTAATCCTATCTTAGCCAGGTCGAAAAACTTAGGCAAACCAACCCACTAGACCTTAGCCAAACCCCAGCCAAGCTTCTCGTGCAAGATAGCCACACAGTAATCCCGACACTTTTGGCAGTCGGTGCCCAACCTATCAGCCTAGCCTGTCGATCGCACACCAGTGACCAGCACCCAAGGCGCCTCATTCGCAAGCGTGCGGAAGAAGACTCCGTCCCCTTTTTCCTATAAAAAGGGCACACTAGTCTCAACCCAGCACAGCACAACCGCTACCCCAAACCGAGCCACAATGCCTGGCCCCATAGTGCACAACGAGACCACAGCGACCAACCTTGGAGGTTTTGTGACCATCCTCGCAAACCTCACCCGTCGTGCCTATGCGTTAGAGGAGCCACCAGAATATGTTGTGTACCAAGGACCCATGAGCGGTGAAGAACGTCAATTCTGGGCCACTGTACACATCTACGGTAGGGGTATAGCACCCGAGCGCCCCTACAGGTTCACCGGAAGAACAACTTCCTTTGAGCCACAAGCCATACAACTAGTTGCTCGAGAGGCTATAGTTCATCTCAGGCACTTGTCGCCCAGAGTTAACTGTCGCTCGTTCCACTACTACCCCAGACGTGAAGGGTATGGAAGACCACCCCAAGTTGCCAACGGAGATCACGAGACAGATCCTGCATTGTTGCACCTGGTGCGCTATGTAAGTGCACTAGAGGAACTATGCGATCAAATCACTATTGATTTAATTGCAGCTCGTGGAGAGCTGGTTCGTCGAGCCCCGGCGAGAGAAGAAAACAAGCCCAACGCCGACAACCCAGTCGTGATGTTTGGACAACCGATCGAGACCCCGAGAGCAGCTCCAGCCATCAGCCGAGATGCTTTGATGACCCCAGAAGTGCTTCGCCGCCTTTTGGGAGCACACTCCAACGGGGTTGTGGCCAACAATCCCCGCGATGGTCATCATCGCTACCCCGACCTTGTCGTTCCTCCGCCATCTCTGACTAATCCCGGCAGTGAGACACGTGGAGAAGCCTCGACATCCACCAGGCACGCCCGTTTAGACATTAACGAGGTAGACTAAGCCGTACGAGTAGTACCGAGTCTCAGTGTATCCTCACTTTGTAATCATGCGACCGTGTATATTAACGCAGCCTGTCGTTGTGCCTCTGTTTTAATGGTAGCCTTGCGTATTTTCTTTGTCAGCGCATAGTTGCACATTTTCCGGGCACAACTACCAAAACCAACCCGACGACAACCACAGTAACACGTCTCTTTATGAGATATGTGTATCTCTGACACTAACCCAACCTCTGGAGCTAAGCTGGCAAATTTATTACCTTCCACCACGGTAAAAATGACCCAGCTTCATTGCTATATAAAGGCCACCTTGTGATCTTACCCAGCACCCCACACCTTGTGCACCACCCTCACAACTTTTCATGTCATGCCGAGCCCCAGTATTTATCTGAGAACCCCAGATGCAACCCCAGGTAGCTTTGTCAAAATATTGTGGGACTTTACCTGCAGTACCATGGGTTCTACCCAGCCACCCCAGTACGAGCTGTTCAAATCGAGAATCACCCCTTCCACCTCGGAATATTGGGCAGCAGTGCACATCCCTCCCGTAGACTCCAATCAAGATCCAACGGAAGTTTCCTTCGTGGGGAAATCTATGCCAACCCCACACTTGGCCATAGAAGCTGCTGCGAAAGAAGCGATTGCTCGCCTTCGATCCGCAGTACCCTATGCCCGCGAACGAGGATATTATTACTTTCCGAGCCGTGCAGCACCCGGAGAAGTTACATCTTTTCCCGGTGGACGGATTGAGAAAGACCCAGTACTAGCCAACCTTATCCAGTACATCATCGCTCAAGAGCATTTGAACCAACGAGTGATGGAATATCTCCAGAATCTCACTGATCTGAATCCTCAGATTGCCATCGGCAGATCACTGAGACCCGACCCGGAGAGACGCATACATCGACTGGTCAATCCACTTCCTCCGATAGAAGAGGAGTGTATCCCTTTACCAGAGACATTTTATCAGGACCCCACCCAGTTACCGTTTTCATTTTAGACGTCACTACTGTATTTGTTTTTGCAGCATTTATATTTGCGTGTATCTTATGCATGGTACCCCAAATTTGTGCGACGAGTCGAGTATTTAGTTTCTACTGGTATGAGTAATTTTTCTTCGTGATTAACTTGTGTAACCGCGAAAGATCCTAGTATGAGTTTTCTTTTTACTGAATTGCTGCATCATTTATCCCCTCACTACGTGGATTATTATTATTTTTATTCACGCAGCACCACGGCAGCAGTCTCACAACCGCTCGAACGCATATGGAACTTTTGTTTTTCACAACGGCTCTTAGCAAATCTCGAGGACGAGATTTTTCTTAAGGGGGTAGTATTGTAACACCCCAAAAATTTAACCAGGTTTTAGTTATTAAAATTTTGCCAAGAGTTTAAAATTTTTGCATGCAAGTATATCTCTGTTGATTTCAAAACTTTTCTTTTAATATTAAGAAATTTTTCCCAAGTGGATCCTTCCAAAATATATTGGACTTATTTTCCCTCTCATTTAAAAAACATCTTTCAATCAGGAGATTTATTTATTAAATTATTTCACTCTGAGCTTTATTCCTTAAAATGACTTTCTTTAAGTTTTGGAGCTCTTTTTGAACTGCAACCATTTGATATATTTAACTAAAAATTTCACCAAAATTTGGAGATATCATGTGATGTCTCTAAATCACTTTTGTGCAATAATATATTTCATTCATTGGATATTTTGAGTTCTGCACCAAGTTTTCAAATCTGGTCCAGTGGGCAATTTTACACTACAACCTATTTAAATATTTCTTTAAAACTTCTACCAAAATTAGGGGAGGTCAGTAGGAGCCTATTATTCCACTTTGTGCAAAAACCTATTTATGTTCTTTGAAAAAATTGAGTGAATCATCCTCTTTTTCATTCTGGTCCAGCCTTGTGATTTCTACTGCAACCCTATTTAATTTTGCTCCAAAGATCTTGTGTTTTCTCCTACTTGTAGACAGCCCTACCAAACCCCTAAATCCAGGAGCATGCACCCATTGGATTAATTTTGGTTCATGAAATAATGTCATTTATTTCCTGTCCAGAATTGTAGTTTTGCAAAACTTGCACTAACAAGTTTGTGCTTTTCACAAACTAACCCTACCACTCTCTCTTGCATCTAAGGAGACACTGATCTGGAGTTTTTGACCACTCCAAGACTTGCCTAAGTGCCTGTGGCATTTTGTCAAACACCTGGAGTGCATGGTCAGATTTGGCATGGATTTTAGTTAGCAGTGTGAACCTGATCCTCTGACCCCTTAAGCTTGTCCATTGATCTCCTTGCAAGCCATAGCCTAGACCTGCTAACTCCCAGCTCCAACCAAGCGCTCTGGAGTGCCATGGCATTTCGCCGAGCATCTGGTGTGCGTGCGCTGGGCGCGCCCAGAGCGTGCAAATTGCAGCCGCGCACACGAGCCGCTGCGTCGCGCCCTTGTCTTGGCCCACACTGCAGAAGCTCGCCACGCACTCCCCGCCTCGCCACAACACGACAGCCCGCCCTGGCGCCCTACAGCGCCACCGCAAAGCACTTTTGGCGGCACGCCGGCGTCGGCCGACAGCCCTGCGCCGTTCAGCGCCGCCCAAGCCACCCCGGCTCGCCACCTGCCCCAAGGAACAACGCAAGCTTATCCCCCGCTCGTCGGCTAGCTCCCGCCGTCGCCACGACGCCCTGATGCTATAGGGAGGCGGTTCGCCGTCATCCTTATCGCCGACCGCCGTGGAACCGCCTTGCCTCGCCTATATAAGGAACCCCGAACTCATCCGAGCATGCATGCAACCTCAGTCCACCTCCCTAGTTTCCCCATGGCAGCCAATCGACCTGAGGAGGTCGTCTTCTTCATCTCCGGCAACTCCTGCCGCTCCCACTGTCCCGTCCATTCCAGCGCCACCAGGGCCTCTCCCTCCCATTTCTCTTCACCAAGAACACCTCCTTCCTTCCTGGAACCCAACCCCCTACTCGATTTTGATCGGGAACCACATTCGCCCCAAAACCACTCTGCCACCGAAGCCTCCTCCGCCGCGAAGCTCGCCGCCGGCAACTCCCTCCGTCCCCACCGGCCTAGCGACCACCGGGAGGACCGCCCTGGAGTGGCGGATCCATCCCCGCCCTCGGGGCCCCGCGAGGAGCCGCCAGTCGCCGGTGACGATTGCCGGAGCTCCGCCTCCGCTCGGGACAGAGAAAGAAGGGGGAAAAAGAAATTGGCAAACCTGACTAGTGGGCCCCTGGGACCCGCTATCAGTGTCTCACCGCGCCGTCCACGTGTTTAACTGAAGGCGTAATCAACCCCAGTACGTTTCTCCCGCTTCGAGAGCGTATTCCATTCTGAAACGTTTTTCTTTTTCTGTTTTATTTAAAATCAGATTTGACCAAAACTTTGACTGGTTATATCTTTTTAAATACAACTCCAAATGAAATGATTCTTTTTCCTACCTCTCTCAAATTTCACCTAGTTTATTTTAAGATTTATTTGAAAAAAATTCAGAACAACTTTTGGTGCTGTTTTTATTTTGTGTGTTAATTCTTTTATATTGCTAAAATAGGATTTTTGAAGAGAGGAGAAATGTTTCAAGTTTTGGAGTGCACCCTGCCTTTCCACACATTGAAGGCAAGCATTCTGAACCCCGGCATAATATTTTTGTGTGTTCGATGACACGTTCATAACATCACCTCACTTTGGAGAAACTTGTTATTTCATGTGATATGATCATATGCATGGGTGCATGTTATTGATTTCCATGCTGTTGGAAATGGACACACTTGTGATGATAATCACCCTCATGTGCCTTGCATGCATACCGGCAGGAACCCGGGAAAACCTCTGCCTTGGGTAGGCATGAGTTTGTCGCCGGTCTCCGTCGGGACGGTTATGTCTGGTATGGCATGGCAAGGTGATATGAGCGGTGACTCTGTTGGTTGAAATATATTCGTCATGCTAATCATGCAGGGAATACTTAAACCTCCTGAGTCGACCGTAGATCGAGTCTTGTGCCAGTAACCCCCATACTTGTTTCGTACTACCACTCGTCTCTACAGCAAGTAGAGTACGGTTCAGTAAGTTGTCAACCTCTTTCTAGCACACACCGTACAGAGAGGCCATGGTGGAAGATACCGGTTGTAGCTGGTAGGCAGGCCACCTGGTCCGGGGGCATGGGTGTTTCCGGTTGGGACCGAGAGGGGAGGCCACCCCTTAGAGCGCGCGATATAAATTTGATCCCATGCTACGCGAGGTTGTAGCCTCCCCACTTAGAGTTTGCTTAACAGGTGTCGTGGGTGATTCCAGACACGTGTGAGATAAGCTGGTGTGTGCAAGTTAGGTGTGTTTTCAACAAAAAGACCGTAGATGGAATTAGTCCTGATGGACTAAAGAAATCCGTTACTCGTGGGTAAAGAGTACACCCTCTGCAGAGATTAAACCTATTCGAATAGCCGTGTCCATGGTTAAGGATTACAGTCTGGGATGGGTCAAGTGTCGGTCTTAGTGTCGGTCTTCGGAGGTGAAACTGTTAACCAGAACTGGAACTACTACCTGTGACTTGTGATAATTATGATTATTATTATTGTTGACTAACCCGTGATATTATTGTTAATATCGAGTATCTCTGGGATGGTTCTACCTCCGGGATATTCACTATGATTGTTTATTTTAAAGCCCTTTATGTGGTGTCGCTCAGACGCCCGACTGTGGCATTTCTTTTAAAGCCCTTTATGTGGTGTCGCTAAGACGCCCGACTGTGGCATTTCTTTTAAAGCCCTTTATGTGGTGTCGCTCAGACGCCCGACTGTGGCATTTCTTTTAAAGCCCTTTATATGGTGTCGCTCAGACGCCCGACTGTGGCATTTCTTTTAAAGCCCTTTATGTGGTGTCGCTCAGACGCCCGACTGTGGCATTTCTTTTAAAGCCCTTTATGTGGTGTCGCTCAGACGCCCGACTGTGGCATTTCTTTTAAAGCCCTTTATGTGGTGTCGCTCAGACGCCCGACTGTGGCATTTCTTTTAAAGCCCTTTATGTGGTGTCGCTAAGACGCCCGACTGTGGCTTTGCTTGTTATTTATTTCATAAAGTTTAATACTACTATGTTATTGCAATTTTATAAATAACTTGCTTGCACGCATCAGAGATTTATTTATCTTTTGTGACTGACGTCATGAGCATAAAATATTTTCAGCACATCATTATTATATTATACCTGTGTTCATAATGTTTGCGAGTACATTCAAAGTACTCACTGGCTTGTCCCTGGCTATTGTCTTGGCCAGATTTTCTTGCACGAAGAGGAGAGACGCGATGACAGCCCCGGAACCTAAGTAATGGAGATAGCAGCCTCGCGAAGATAGGAGTTAACCTGGTCAGCTGTTCCCGTGGGAAATGGAGTCCCATAGACACTGATGTTTGACAACCCGCTTCCGCCCTCAACCACTAGAAACCATTTGTTGTACTCACAGGCCAGAATGGTCTTGTACTACATATTTTGTTTTCTGCTTGGAATTTCTGTATCAAGTTGGAGCCTCATCAGCTAACAGTAATCCTGGGGCTGATGAGCACGACGCTCTTTTCTAGAAATTTATTACCCGGAAAACCCGGTCGTGACAGCTCCGCATCATCTCACCCCCCCCCCCTTGGGAAAGATCCGACCTCGGATCAAAAGCTTCATCAGTACGGTATGGCGAGAGGTCTTTGAAATTGAAGATGTCGCTCACGTTTTACTTGTCGCTTGGGAGGTCGATCTTGTAAGCGTTGTTGTTCTAGCGTGCTAGCACCTTGAAAGGTCCATCGGCTTGGGGTATAAGTTTGGACTTGCGTTCGTTGGGGAAATGTTCCTTGCGAAGGTGTAGCCACACAATATCTCCGATGTTGAATATCATGGGTTACTTGTTGATGTTGAGCTTGGTCGTGATTCGTTGTACTTGGCGCTCGATGGTGTGCCTTGTATATTCATGCATCTTCTTGAGGTAGCTTGCTCATGCACTCGCGTCCATGTTGGTGCGTTCTTGTAGTGGATGAGGAAGAATGTCCAATGGGGACAACAGGTTGAAACCGTAGACGACCTCGAAGGGGGACTTGCCGATAGTCGAGTGTCTTGCGCTGTTGTAGGCATACTCGGCGATGGGTAGGCACTCCTCCCACTCCTTGATGTTCCTCTTGATCAACACGCGTAGTAGAGTAGAGAGTGTTTCGTTCGTCACCTCCATTTGGCCGTCAGTTTGAGGATGCTATGCCGAAGAAAACAAGAGCTTGATTCCAAGCTTGGCGCATAGAGTCTTCCAAAAGTAACTCAAGAACTTGACATCGCGGTCCGAGACAATCATCTTTGGCACTCCATGGAGGCGCAAGATTTCCCTACAAAAAAGATTTGGAATATGTGATGCATCGTCTATCTTGTTGCATGTGATAAAATGAGCCATCTTAGAGAATCGATCCACAATAACAAACACGGAATCCTTTCCATTTTTATTTCTAAGCAAACTGTCATGGAATTAACACGTCAGATGTCCTTAGTGTAAGGACTTAGTCGTGAGGCCAACGCATTTATGTAGTAGCTTGAGAGGGGTTGAGCGGAGTCGAGAGACGCAACACAAGACAAGGGTTTAGACAGCTTCGGGCCCAGGGAAACATCATCCGGTAACAACCCTACATGTTGTTTGAGGCTAGATCTCACTATCATCACGAGGGAGTCGCCGTAAACCAGCTCTCCTCTAGTTGTGTCTAACCCTAGAGATTGTTTCTTGCTTGTCCCTCTTTGGGGAGCCCTGCCCCTCCTTATATATGTTGAAGGGGCAGTTTACATGGCTAGTCCTAGTTGGACTAGGATTATTCTATTACAAGTGGAGTCCTAGTCTTGCTTCCTTTGTAGGAGAATAGTCCTTATGCTTTCCTCATAAATCGGCCCACAATTAAACGTGAACCGGTCTTCTGGGCCTTGGGCCTCGTCATCCATTTGACCCGCCCGCCGGGTTACTAATGAACCACCAAGATAGGGTGGGTTACCCATGAATCGCCAAGCTCCGAGCGGGTTACCAGTGAGTCGTCCAGTCCGGCCGGGTTATACTTCCGGCCCGGTTACACTGCAGGGCATATCCTCAACATTAGCCCCCAGTTTAATTTGGATTTATCCATCTTAAACTGATCTGCAACATAAACACAAGAACAAATTTTGCGGTTTGTGCTCCGGTTTAAATATTCTTATAAACCAACACTTGATCATCCTTAAGTCCTTGCCATTTCTTCCTTCTGAAAAATCCGAGTCAATAACCATCTTCATAATCAATTTGTTTGTAGAAGAAACATTGTAAATAAAGAATCCATTTAACTCAGCCTTCTATACTCTAACTTGACAAAAATATTGGTCTTCGAATATTCAACTGATATTCAGCTGGCTTGAAGATGTAGAACTTGCCGATCTATGATTTCCAAAATTGCCGGTTTATAAAAACTGATAATTCTGGATCATGATTGTTTCCAATGCCGGTTCAAGATTGTTGCCAACGCCAGTTCATGATTGTTGCAAACACCGGGTCATAATGATTGATGATGTCGGGTCATACTAAAAATCAGAAGATATTTCTCCCTTATATCCATATTACCTGTAGCCCCCAAGTCTTGAACAAAACAAAGTGATGATTTGAGACTTGTTTCCATATAATTACTGCCACTTTGAAGAAATCCATGTTGTTCATCTCAGTCACTAGTAAAAACTGAATAATCCATATATGTAGCCCCCATGTGCCGGGTTGTCATGCTTGCAATAACCTGGGACTTGAAATTGCATTATGCTCATAAAAACTTCAACCAGTGTAGCCCCCAAGGGTCGGGTCATTATACAATAATGAGCAGGGACTTTGTAAATATAATCATGTAAACTTTGAACAGCAACGGTGTATCCCCCAAGGGACGGCTCAGTAAGATAATATTGAGCTGGGACTTGATATATACTTCAACGAAAATAACATCATATGATGTAACCCCCATCATGGGGCTTGAATCCATGTATACAAGGTTAAGAGCCTTGTACTCTACCAACTGAGCAATGGACCCTTCAATATAATGGATTTAACTTATGTACCTTGAATTGTTGACAGGAGCAATTGGTAGCCCTCAAGGGCCGACTCATTATAATGTGATGAGTCGGGTCTTCAATAAGATGAGCAAAAAATGACTTTGCATTAGCCCCCAAGTGTCATGGTGCATGCTTGCAGCGACATGAGACTTGCATATTTGATGTAATCTCAACTTGAATGATATAACACCCAAGTGCCGGGTCGTAAGCCTGCAACAACTCGGGACTATTCCTTCAATTTATAGAATAAATCATATCCATTGATAATATGATAGCCATTGCGCTAAAGCGACTTTGAAAACCTTAATCACAATACTAGTTATTGATAACCATAATAAAATCTAGCCATGTTGGCTATTTGAAGATTTGAATAATATAATCCAATGATTTATGAGCGCATGATTCCAATGGCGCAATCCAAATATATACTGGCGACTTATAGTCCAAAGCCAGGTCGGGTTAACAAACACCGGATAATTTCTCATCATATACTAGCGACTTATCGTCTTAAAGCCAGGACGGGTTAATAAACTCCGGTGATTTATAATTATGCTTTATTCAACCTGTTTCTGCATACAACAAGTTTAAAGTGTCCTGGCGGTTTACCGCCAGACGGGTCATAATGCCCAACATATAACCTGGGTTTATAACCAAGGCTGCAAGGATAATAAAATATGAAATATATCATACCTGTGATATTGAATCACATCGTTGGTTTATCAACTTGATTGTAGTAAGGGTGAGAACCCAAATCTTGAGTGTTGAGAACTCCCACCATGCTGTGCTGGTGTATAATAAGTCATGCTGGGTTATGAAAAACACCGGATGATCATCCTGGCGACGTATAGTCAATGCCAGACCGGGTTAACAATCACCGGTTTATAATTGAATGTGGTCTAACAATTTGTAGCTGAAAGCCAAGCCGGGTTAACAAACACTGGGTCAATTTGATGACTTATAGTCATACCGGGTCAATAGACGCCGGTTCAACATAAAATTTCATCAAAGAACAAATCTTGACAAAGGCAAATAAAACCGTGTAATCGAGGCTTTTCAAGGGCTGCCAGGCCCAAATTCGAGGCTTTTCATGGCCTGCCAGGCCGCTGAGTTAAACCATTTGACAATGCCTTTTAAGATGGACCTCCAACTAACCAATCGTCGTTTTAACTTTGACAAGTTCAGGGTCCGTATAAGATTGACTTGTCAAACGTTCGGCGGGTCATGCCAGGATTACCTGGATAGGAGTGGCTTACTTGATGAAGGCAGGTTAACCCGGGGTTTTAGGTGAATACACTAGGCTTCCAAGCCGGGCTTGATAACCAATTACAATGGTCCTTTCAAACTCTTTGTTGCTTTGCACAAAGAGCCCCCAAGTAACTTTGTGAGCCGTGCTCTATGGGTGCCTATGTTTGAGTTGTGCGTGGCAACAAGACTCTCTTTCGCCCCTTGGGTGTGAAGATCCCAAGCTTTGTTGTGGCTTTATAAGCCGGTTTAATGGATAATCGGAACTCCGCTTTATAAGCAGAAGCCCCCATGTCATATACTTCTGAGCTGTGCTCGTCGGGTGCCTATGTTTGAGTTGTGTTGTTCAACAAACTCTCTTTGGCCCCTTATGATAATATTGGCTTGATAGCCGCATCAAGAGGGTAGCTATGTTCTCTTTGGTGAATACACCTATGTTTGAACAGGAAACCCCCAAGTGATCATATGAAGATGAGCCCATAAGGTAGGATACCCATTTTTGAACCGCGCATCAGGGCAGCAGGTCCTCTTCGGCAACCTTTAAATTTTTGCAAGATATAAATTCTTCTTAAACCGGGATTTTGAACCGGATATTGACAGCTTCAGAGATTTGTGGGAGATATATTTCCCCTTGAACCGGATTTGAGAGCTTTAAAGCTTCATGATAGATAAATTTCCTTTGAACTGGATTGTAAACCGGATATTTGGAGAGCTTCAGTGAGACTGACTTCCCTTGAGCCGGATTTTTAAACCGGATATTTGAGAGCTTCAACGCTTTATGAGAGAGATGTGTCTTGAACCGGATTTTAAACTGGAATCCTTTCTGATGACCCGAAACTTTTATGACGGCCTTTATACTTTCATCAATATGGTAGTAGCCTCCGGGACCGGGTTATCTTTCCCTCCAACGTCCTGGGGTTCCTGACTTCATTGAAAATCGCAGACATTTGCTGAGTCATATCATTGTAGCCCCCGAGTCTCAAGGTGACTCAAGGAGTTGGCTTGAGATTCTCCATATTGGACCGTAATATAAACCGGCATAAGTGGCATATAATTGGTGTTGATAGCACGATGTAAATCCATAGAAGGTTGAGGTGACTGCGGCGGGTTAAAAATGATCCCGTATGAGCCGTGTCAGCAACTCGGCCAATGGTTCCTTCCAACTGGTGATTTGAAGTTAACCAAATTGTAGTGGCGGCGACTTGTGCGCCTGCCCATTGAACCACCCAGTGCAGACGGCGGTTGATAGTATATGATAATTTGCCTCCATTTTGTTGAAAGAAAATTGGGCTACCCAAGCTGTGACTTGTTCATACTCAATAAACAGCTCATGCAGACAGGTGCGGCCCAGTGTGTTGATGTAGACCAGGCCGCGAGAGATGGACAACAAAGACGACTGTGGCTTCAGAGGCGATGTAGATAGATGAGTTGGCCAAGACGTTATAAGCCGGTGCAGTCTGGTGTACCGGCCGCGAGGGCGGACGTGTGAGTTTTCTGCGGTGTTGTAAACCGGCACAGACGGGTGAGTTGTCTGTGGTGTAGTAAATCAGCACAGACGGGTGAGTTGTCTGTGGTGTTGAAAACCGGTGCAGACGGGAGAGTCGGCAGCAGCGTTGTAAGCCAGCGCAGATGGGAGTCATTCGCGTGTGTTGATGTAGCAGGGGCGGCGACTTGCACAATTAATGCTGGCGCGCACCCTTTATGTGACACCTTTGCAAGAAATAATGGTCCTTCTAAAAAAATATCATAGACCAGAGTAATTGTTCTCAAACAATTTAATATGTGCTGATAATATATAGAAAAGATAGCACCTGATGGTTTGTAGTATGAACGAGAATACTGGTGTTGGATGATTTTTTTAGGTAACCTCGTGCGGTACAGATGTTTTGCTCAGCCTCCGCCGTTCAAGTATGCTGGATTGCAAACTGTTGAGCCCTTCACATGTTCATCGTCGCGTAGACGGGCGCAAGGTAATTTTTCTGAATGAAACAGTTGTGCTCGGATGGACAGATTTTCATGTGGAGGAACCACATAATCCGTCGAGTCTCGTCTTCATGATGGCCATGCACAAATATAGTCTTAAAGCATGGAGACCCCTTTGTTTGGATCACCACGTGGAGTATTTAATTGGTTTCCCTTTTGGTACATGCATCTGTGTCCGTGGAGAATCCTGCCATGTGCTTTGGTACTTCCTTCGATCCACGTACACAGCTTTTTTCATAATAAGTTGATGAAATAGTCACCAAACACTCAAAGCAACCTGTCTTATCCTCACATCTTGAATAATAACAGAATGGGCAGTAGCACCAAAAGAACAGGCAAAGCTGCGTCAGAGGCCACGGTGGTGATGACTTGAGCGGCACAAGGTAGCTTGAAACCGGCCACAGCGGCAGCTCAAAAGCGGCCGTAGAGGCAGAGGTGAGCCGGCGCAGAGCCCTGTGCAGCTAGAGGCAAAGCAGCTTGGAGCAGTGTTTGAACCGGAGGCGAAGCAACAAGGGCGGCTCAACAGCAGCTGGCGCAGCAGAGGCGGGTCACGGCAGCGAAGACAGGAGGCGCTCGAGGCGAGGCCACGGATGTTGATTTGGCAAGTACGGGCCTCCAAGTAGTATAGGCTTCCGAGTAGTATTCGCGGTAGATGCAATGACCGGCCACTCGTGCGAGCCGCGGGCATACTCGACCAAGGCAGAGGCAAACAAGATCGGACTAGCAGTTGATTATATCTAGTACAACCTCATGTGAGAAGTAGCAAATTGATGGCTTGATGTGACACAGCAACAGCAGTGATTGTAATATCCTGTGAATAGTAGCAGTAGAGACCGATTGAAAATTGCATAATAACAACTGTGGCCTCCTCGGGACTTGAAAACAGTACATGCGGGAACGGTGGCTTGCAGGCGACGGCTCAATGAAGGTTGAACGAGACCGGAGCGGCTCGCAGATGAGGCTACGGCGGCTCGCCGCTGGCAGTGGCTGGAGGTAGTGGCGTTCCATGGCGGGCGGCTCAATCACACGCAGCCGTGGCCTCAGCGGCACGGCTCAAGCACGCGCGGGCATGGCCGCAGCGGGACGAGCATGAGGCGGCTCAGAGAAAGGCGGCGACGACTTGGCCATGGAGGTGCAGGGGCTGACCGCGCCAATGCAAAGTAGCAGCGCGGGTCGCAGCCGCATGCCAACCCGGTCAGTGTCCTCCTCAAAGTCGTCAACTGTTGTGGATGTTTGACCGAACGGGTCCTCTCCCAGATCGTGGTCCCTATTGATCGGTGTACCAAATCTTTCATGTGCCTGTCTTCACGAAGTGGATGTGGCAATTGATGCAAGGAAATAAAAAACTGAACTTGCCAATTGATTCAACCTTCACGTGAGTACCATAATCAACCTCTTAGTACGTACTAGTACTTTATATTGATCTGACTTGATGTTTTGACACAGTGCACAGTAATAGCAATAAGGCAACAACTTCGGGACTTGAAGAGAAGCTGCGTACGTCGACTGCTGCGGATTGTAGCCTGCTTCACATGCCCCAGCTCTCGCAGTAGAAAACTGTAATTTAAACGGCAGAGTACTCTGAAACGGTCTCTGACTCACTGCATCACCCTGGCTTTTCTGATGGAAAACAATCCCACTCGGACAGGCGGATCAACAGGTCAAGCGTGACGACACGCACCGAACCCTAGCTCCTTTGATCTAAACCTTCTCGATTGAGAGGGCCGCGCGGCGGGGTCAAAGCTGACGTGCTCCGCCTGCGAAACAACTTTTGATTTCTATCCAATTTATGTAGCCACTCAATCCTTTCCAATCTTGATCGATGAACTTGGAATTGATGTAGATTTTGACTGGCACTTCTTCACCAAAAAATTACGAACTTCTCGATCCCTGAGAAAAAATCCCTCCATGAACTCAACACCACTGTGCGCTGGCCCCACGGTGGGCGCCAACTGTCGTGGAATTAACACGTCAGATGTCCTTAGTGTAAGGACTTAGTCGTGAGGCCAACGCAGTTATGTAGTATCTTGAGAGGGGTTGAGCGGAATCGAGAGACGCAATACAAGACAAGGGTTTAGACAGCTTCAAGCCCCGGGAAACATCATCCGGTAACAACCCTACATGCTGTTTGAGGCTAGATCTCATTATCATCACGAGCGAGTCGCCGTAAACCGGCTCTCCTCTAGTTGTGTCTAACCCTAGAGATTGTTTCTTGCTTGTCCCTCTTTGGGGAGCCCTACCCCTCCTTATATATGTTGAAGGGGCGGTTTACATGGCTAGTCCTAGTTGGACTAGGATTATTCTATTACAAGTGGAGTCCTAGTCTTGCTTCCTTTGTAGGAGAATAGTCCTTACGCTTTCCTCATAAACCGGCCCACCATTAAACGTGAACCGGCCTTCTGGGCCTTGGGCCTCGTCATCCATTTGACCCGCCCGCCGGGTTAATAATGAACCGCCAAGATAGGGCGCGTTACCCATGAATCGCCAAGCTTCGAGCGGGTTACCAGTGAGTCGTCCAGTCCGGCCGGGTTATACTTCTTGCCGGGTTACGCCGCGGGGTATATCCCCGACACAAACCAAGTACAAAGTCCATGCTAATGTCTTCCCAAGGTTGATATGGAATAGGAAGTGGCATGTAAAGACCGTGGGATTGAGCTTTTGACTTAGCTTTGCGACATGTCGAACATCGGTTTGGTGAAGCGTGAGAAGTCGCGGAACATCTTGGGCCAAAAATAGTTTTTGGAGAGCGTAGAGAATGTCTTGTCGCGTCCAAAGTGTCCCATTAGTCCACCTCCATGAGCCTCTTGCAAAAGGAGAAAACGAAGAGAAGACTCGGGAATGCAAAGTTGTTAGCTCTCATAACGTAATCATCCTTGATGTGATAGCGTTCCCAAGATGTATGCGTCAAACACTTGGCATAAAGAATTGCAAAAGTAGGATCATGCGCATACAAGTCTTTTATGTGCTCAAAGCCAATTACATATTAATTCAAGTTTAGTAACAAGCATGCATATGCGGGAAAGAGCATCCGCCACAACATTTTCCTTACCTCTGATGTACTTGATGACATAAGGAAAAGACTCAGTGAATTCACTCCACTTGGCATGACGCTTGTTCAACTTAGTTTGACCATTTAGGTACTTGAGAGTTTCACGATCAGGATGGATGATAAATTCATGAGGGTGAAGATAATGTTCCCATTCATGCAAAACTCGCATTAAAGCATATAGTTCTTTGTCATAGATGGGATAATTGAGTTGCGCTCCTGAAAGTTTCTCACCAAAGTATGCTATGGGGCGCTTCTCTTGCATTAACACACCTCCTATGCCATTACCACTATGATATGGGGCTAACCCGTGTAGGCCGATCTTTCACGATTGGAGTGGGATCCCTCGAAGAACACGATGAGAAATCACAAGGGGAAACACTCAAGAACAAGTCCAATCACACATCCACTAGACAAACAATCACACAAGATCCACAAGGGTACATGAACAACAAAAGGAAAGACACAAGGTAAAGTTCATCTCCAAGAGGAGGTCTTGATGGTATCCTAGACAGATCTTCCTGCGAGGGGGTCTTGATGATATCCCGTGGGATCTTCTCACATGGAGGTCTTGAACTCCATGGTAGTGGTAGTCTCTCTCTCTCAAGAGTAGACGTAGGAGCAACGCTCACCTAAGAATGAGCTATCATATTTGCTAACCCTAACTAGAGGAAGGGGATGGAGTATATATAGGATAGTCCACGAAGAGGTAAGTGAGGAGGGGATACATGGGCATTTGGCCCGGCCATGCATGCGCAGGTGCCGGGATGTCCGGGCTGAGAGCCGGATGTCTGGGGCTTCGGGACGAGCCAGATGTCTAGGCTCTCGGCCAAATGTCCGGGCTGAAGTGGCCAAACTTTGGGTGCGTTCTAGCATTGATGCTAGATTCCCGAGGGAGAGGCCGGATGTCCGGGTGTTGGCGAGGCGCCGGATGTCCAGGGTCGCGCCGGATGTCCGACCACTGATGCCGTTGGTCGTCGGTTGGGGCAGCTCCTGCAAGGCTGCCCAGGCGCCGGATGTCCAGCCTTTGGCCTGGATGTCCGGCCGTTGTAGCTTCAGCAGCTCCGTCTTCGCTTCCAGGCTTCCCTCGCAAATGGTGTAGTTGTTCCTTGGCGCTTGCAGTCCTCCTCGACATCCGTGAAGTTCCGACAATACCTATGCATGCACACTGGAGAAGTGCTAGTAGTATACCATCCTTGAAGGGGTCAAGTGAGCACGTGTAAAGGAGAAGATTCACCTTTGTGTATGTGAAGTAGATGTCACACGTGTCACTAGCTGAACGGACTCTTGACATGGTGATGTCCATAGGATGCTCCACACCATCTCCCCTCCCTTGGGGAAGATCCGACCTCGGATCGAAAACTAAATCACCATGGGAGAGAGATGGCTTCATCGTGTAGAAGTGGACGTTCACCAAGTACTCGTCATCTTCAAGATCAAATGGGCACTCTCCAATGTCGCATCGTCTTGTGAATCCTTCAAAAGAAACAAGAACAACAAACACTTGGAAAAACAAATGTGGTTAGTGTTAGTGCAAAACCAAGCATTCAAGAGGTGATTCACCGAATAAGTGTTGTCATCAAGCATAGCATATGGTGTGACAAAGGATTGTGACATGGCATGTAAGCATATCAATCGAGCACAAGCAAAGATATCATGGGGACAAGCATGTAAATGTGAGGTAGTGATGCAAATATGTATAACAAGAGAACAAACATCTACCTCAAGATCATAGCAAACATGCATAAAGCGCTCAACAAATGGTCGATGGTAGGCATAGGAATCATTTAGAACTTCAAAATAAGATGATATGTCTAAACACATGGGTCAAGTGCAAGACAATCCAAACATAATGTGCATATGGTGTAGTGAATATAGTGTGGCACTCAACACAATAGAAAGAGCAATTGTTCATCATGTGTGAGGCAATCAAGTGAATCATGTGTCAAGTAAAGGAAATGGCAAATGCGAAGAAATGATATTGGTGCAACCAACCATATGATAGTAGCAAGTAGTCCAAGAATTGGATGCAACACACAAGGTATATATGTCATGAAGCATGGAAATGTGGCAATCATGGGTGAAAGCAATATCTCGAACATGCGTGCAAATGGTGCAAGCAACACATGAAGTATGATCCACAATATCCAAGCTCAAGAAGGATGTCACCTTGAAAGCGTGTCCTTGTGCATTCTTCACAATGCCGAAGTGGGAGGAAATGTGGTGAAGAAGCGAGTCATGGAAGAATGTATGAGGCTCGCTCTCAAGAGCTCGAATGATCAACTCACGTGAAGTGGAAGTCGATACAAAGTCCAAGTACCCTACACATGCACACAACAAAACAAAGAGCGTATGCACATGGTAGATAAACACATCATCCATCATGATGGTTCTATTCTCTTGCACACAACCATTAGAAGCACAAGTGCATGAATAATATGGTGCAACAATGGCTATATTCATGGCACTAGGTATATGGTGCAAAGAGGTAAGACAAGCATGCTTCACAAGGAATATGTCAAAATCTCCAATCATATGTGAGAATGCTATGGGGGCAATCTGATGAGAATGACTAATAGCATGGTTGCACTCAATACATGGCAAATCTAGCATGAGGGAGGCAACATATGGAGATATATGACAAGAAGCAATATCAATCATGTCGTGCAAAGCATATAGATGGTTGTCATCAACCGCATGAAATGAGCAAGTATGATTCATTGGTGATGCAACATGAGAAAGCATAGAGATGAAGTCGTGCAAACTAGTGGAGCAAAGATGCAACACACTAGAAGAAATCATGGCAATCATGTCATGTGAGAAAATAATAGGCATAGATAAAGCCCATGACATATCACAAGCATGAAACCAAGATATGAGGAAAGTATCATCATTGTATTGGCAAGAAGTCCTATGTAAATAGTAATGGAACATCATGACTCTCCCAACACAAGAATCAACAATAGCATGAAGCACATGGTAAACATGGCAATAGCAACAAGGATCTCCACCAAGCATGCAAATACACATAGAAGTAGCATAATGGTGAATCATGGGTAGATGCAAGCAAGGGTCACAATTGCATGGAAAATCATGTTAAGAGGCATAACATGCAAAGTGAACACGAAAATATGGGCAAATGATACATAATGGTCAATAAGCCATAACCTTGTGAGGGACATGTAGAAGAAATGTGTGAAGTGTTTGCGCGAAGAGAGCGGTGGGAAAGACAATCCACGTGGTCTCAAGTCATCATTGCTCTCTAGAGCTCGCTTTGTCAACTCATGGGATTGGGAGCTTGACAGGTATTAATGGGTACCTACACAAAATAGACACAAACCAAAGAAATTGTGCGCGTGGTAAATGTACACATCATCCATCATGATGTGTATGTGCACATTAGAGTAAGCACAAGATAGGCATCACTCAAAGAAATTTGATGCATGGTATAAGAACATGTCATCCATCATGAAAGAATAGTTATTATGTATAACATGATGGGGACACAAATTGAGAATGCAAGTATATGGCACATCAATAGCATGTTTGTTCATGGGGAGCATATGGTGCACACAAGTATTGGGATCATGCTATGAATGGGATGGATCAGATTCTCCTAACATGTATGAGGAAACTATGGGGGTCTCCTCATGAGAAATATCAGAAACATCATATGGAGAAAATGGACAACGTCCAAAACAATACATATCCGAAGCTAGGTGATCATGGCATGGCATATGAGATAAATGATGCGAAGGAAGCATACCAATATCATCAAAAAAAACAAATGCCAATAACCATGGGCTTGTCATCTATGCCATATGTGCAAATTGGGTTTATTTTAATGGCATATGCATAGTCACTACGATGAGATTGCAAATAAGACATATGGTTGATCTCATGCATAGCATATGACAAGTCAAGCGGGTTATCAAACATGATGTTACCTAAAGAATTGTCACAAGAAATCCTATGTAACATGACATCACAACTAAGAAACTCCACATGAGAATCATCATACTCATCATAAATGGGCAAATCATTACATGGGGAAATCATACTAGCATGAAGCATGGTACTAGGTGGAGCAACATCATGCAAGCAATCAATGTCAAGAATGTCCACTAGTGGGACTAGAGCATCACCATCACCTTTGTTACTTTGTCATTCCACTCATGTGGTCTAGGTGAGGTGGCAAAGACCAAATGGTGGTCATCTTCATCTTGATGGAACCATGTGGGGGGTGCACCATATTCCACCATGGCAATATCGTGTCCAAAGGGAGGACGAAGTCATCGAGGATCGGTGCGTCATCATAAATGGGACCTAGCACCAAATGAGAAGACACAATAGAGGTAGAGGTCAAGTTGTTAGAAATGCAAATGGCCTCACGAGACTTATCAACTATCACATTCTCTCTATGTGATGGTTCACTCACTCCCTCAAAGTAGGTGCACTCAATCTCACGTATGGTGGAGTCACTCATCTCACTCAAGTGGTGGGGGTCGTGGCTCTCCTCACATGGGAATTGGGGCAACACATCATATATGGGGATAGTGGTGAAGTCACTCTCACTCGGAATATGGTGGCACAAGTCACTCAAGTCATCATACATCACCATGGTCGAAGGGAGAATCCCATGCTCAACCATCTCGTCTTCGTCGCCGTGGATGAAGGCCAAAGATGGCACATCATCGCTATCCTCCATGACCGAAGAGAAAATCCCATGCTCGGTCATCTTGTCATTGTCGCCGTGGATGAAGGCCAAAGATGGCACATCATCACTCTCGCCTAAAAAGATGGAAGCATCATCCTTGCTTGCCACCTTGTCGCTCGCCTCCAAAGCTTGGTCCTTGAGGGTCTCCATAGTCGTACTCGTCGCCACACCGTCTTGAAAAAGAGTCATGGTAGTGAAGTCGAACTTGGGAGCATCATCTTGGAGCTCGTCGGGCTTGGACATCTTGGTGGTACTATCCTCATGCTCATTGTCGTAGAGATTGGTCGCCGCAAAGTGTGCTAGGGCTGGAGAAGCCTTCTCCTTCATGAGTTCTTGTTCCACCTTGAGAGCACCAATGTAGTAGTCGTCGAGGGACTTGTAGTTCTCGAGGAAGATAGTCTTGGAGATGTCGTTGTTCAATCCCATCATGAATTGGGACTTCATCGAAATGGAGTCGTCCATGCTGGCTCATCGCAAGGCATTCTTCATCTCCTTGAAGTACGCGTCGATGGACTAGGATCCTTGGATGGTGTTCTCAAATTGGTGTAGAAGTTGTTCCATGTAGGTTGGAGGCACGAACTCTCGCCACATAGCTCTCTTCGTCTTGGGCCAACTCATGTTGTAGTACTCCGAAGGTGTGTGAAGCCACCATGCTAATGCGTAGTCGTGGAAGTTTCTTGTGGCGCACTTCACTTGATCTTCAGAAGCAACTTGATGTAGCTTTAGGTAGTCGTCCATCAAGCGCTCCCACTTGAGATACTCCTCGGGTTCTTGAGTCCCATAGAATTGAATCTCATTGTTGGTGTCGAGGACATAGTATCTTGGGGAAGTTGCAGACTTGAGCTTGGGGAGCTTCTCTTGAGCGTAGTCTTAGGGTGCTTGTTGGCGAAGGTGTCGTATGTCTGTAGGCGAAGATGCCTTGAAGTCGCTTGGCAAAGATGCCAAGGGAGATGGTGAAGTCCTTGAGCGGTTGTTGGTGTTGAGCTCTTGACTTTCACATTCTTGTTGGTGATGGTGTCGATGCCGATGTGATCTGGCTGAAGATGGTAGCTCATAAGCACGTGCACTTGAGCGTCTTCTCGAAGATGAGGAAGATCGCTTGTAGGACTTGATGAGGGATTTGATCTCCTCCATTTGAGCTTGCATCTTGGCGTCGGAGTTGTTTTTCGTGGCATCAAGCTCGTCGTTGTTGTAGACCGAAGGTGAAATGCCTTGTCTATCCATCACAAGACTTGGGTAGAGGTGAGTAGGAAATGAGATAAGCAATACCAAGTTACCTTTTCCAAAAGTTGAGGATGTATCCCATTTCACTCAATGTGAAGTGAAAGAATAGTGGAATTGGTACCAGACTTGTTCACTCACACCTATAACCTAAAGCTTATGGTAGAGCTCAGTGAGGATAGTGGCACAAAAATTTGATGCAAAATGTTAGCAAGAGTCAATAATGTTGAAATAGATTCACAAATTTGCAAGTGAAACAAGTAGACCAATAGCAAAGAATGGCACACGGAAACACACACACGAATAGATAAATGGGGTCGTGCAACCAAGGAATGAGCACAAAATGTGGAATCCCCAGAAAACGCTCGTGTTGCACAACTCAACAGAGACGCTAGCACGATTGCTCAGTAGGCGAATACGACACTTGTGCACAACCTATAAGATGCAAAATGGATAAACTTTCTATCCCAAGTATGCTATGGTATGTTCCGGTGCTTTGTCACAAGATGATCCAAGATGATCGGATATGATACCATATAATATATTGTGATGCTATGGCTATTGCTTACAAGCTCTTTGCTCTCTTTTTCTTTGCTTAAAAGCTTTGTTCTCTTTTTTTTGTATGGCCACTTTTGCACAATGCACAAACCAAGATAGCAATTGTATATATGCGGGAACAATCTTGTGACACAAGAGATACTATGATGATACAAATATGATATGGTATGTATGCAATGGAAGGTATGGATCACTAATGTGCACAAGTAACGTTGCCGGCAATACTCAATGGCTAGTCTCGATAGGCAAGCGACGCAAAATGGGCTAGGGGTTAACAATGCAATTGCAAGGGTAATATACAATGGTGTCGTCGAGGTTACCGTCCGTGTCGATGATGAGAGGCGGTGTTGTCCATGTTGACCCGTTCCTAATTAGCCGAAACACCTTAGGAAACGGAAAAACCATAACTCAAAATCTTAAGGACAAAAGTCAAATAGTGGAGCGGAAAGCGGTGGTAGTTTGCACTTGGCAATGCGGAAGTGCGGTGATGGGCTATACACGTGTGGGGGTTGAAGTTGACGTCTCTAAGTAGCCGAAACACCTTAGGAGACACAAGCCACAACTCAAACAAGCTCACCCAAATTTGGGTTAAGTTGGGTTGGCGAAATGTATGGTGGGCAAGGTTATGCAGAGGTGGAAGTGGTGGTTGATAAAGATGCAACCATCCCTAAGTAGCCAAAACACCTTAGGAGATTTGAATCACTACTCAAGCAACCACTAATGCTACGGGGAACACAATGGCTTAGGTTGCGGAAGTCGGTTGTGGTTATGCGGATGTTATGGTGGAGGGCCTAGGCATACTTGCCAAATTTTTGAAATTTTGATGGAGTCAAATGGTTTTGAAACCTATCTAGATGGATGGGGAATGTCAATAGCTTCTCAACGAGCTAAAGAACGCGAAAATCAGACTCCGGATGGGAAAGTTATGGGCAAAACGGTGAAACTCGGGAGGCTGAATTGCCAGGGGTCGGACATCCGGGAGTGAGTCTGGATATCCCGGACCTGATGTCCAGAAACTAGCATGATTTTGTGCTCCAGGAGTCGGATGTCCGTCTTGGGGCCCGGATGTCTGACCCGGCCCGGATGTCCTGCCCGACGATTCCAGGTCAGGATTTGGACTTTGAAACTCGATTTGGGCCGGAAATTGATGATTTTGGGGGGGGGGGAATTAGAGAGATTTCGTGGATGGAAAGTGGGGAAACTTGGGGAGATGCTAGATCCACTCGAAACCAAGAAAATCCATGGATCAAAATCAACAAAACATCATCAAACCAACAAATCATAAAAAAAGTTGGGGCTATCTTGGTGGGGATTTTCGAAATTTAGGACGAAATTAAGCAAAAGAAGGCTGGAAAACGGTGGGAGGGACTCCAAATACGTGATAAACGTGGCTCGTGATACCATATGATACGGGGCAAACCCGGTGTAGGACGATCTTTCACGATTGGAGTGGGATCCCTCGAAGAACACGATGAACATGGGAAGAACGGGGAGAAAACACAAGGCGAAACACTCAAGAACAAGTCCAATCACACATCCACTAGACAAACAAACACACAAGATCCACAAGGGTACATGAACAACAAAAGGAAATATACAAGGTAGAGTTCATCTCCAATAGGAGGTCTGGATGGTATCCTAGACGGATCTTCCTGTGAGGGGGTCTTGATGATATCCCGCAAGATCTTCTCACGTGGAGGTCTTGAACTCCATGGGAGTGGTAGTCTCTCTCTCAAGAGTAGAGGTAGGATCAAAGCTCACCTAAGAATGAGCTATAATATTTGCTAACCCTAACTAGAGGAAGGGGATGGAGTATACATAGGCTAGTCCATGAAGGGGTAAGTGAGGACGGGATACATGGGCCTTTGGCCCGGTTGTGCACGCGCAGGTGCCAGATGTCTAGGTTGGGGCCCGGATGTCCGGGGCTTCGGGACAAGCCGGATGTCCGGGGTCTCGGCCGGATGTCCGGGCTGAAGTGGCCAAACTTCGGGTGCGTTCAGTCGTGCATGCCGGATTTCCGGGGGAGAGGCCGGATGTCCGGGTGTTGGCGAGGCGCCGGATGTCCGGAGTCGTGCCGGATCTCCGGCCGCTGATGCCATTGGTCGTCGGTCGAGGCAGCTCCTGCACGGCTTCCCAGGCGCCAGATGTCCGGCCTTTGCCCCGGATGTGCGGCCGTTGTTGCTTCAGCAGCTCCGTCTTCTTCCGTCTTTCCTTCCAGGCTTCCCTCGCGAATGGTGTAGTTGTTTCTTGGCGCTTGCACTCCTCCTCAACATCCGTGAAGCTCCGACAATACCTATGCATGCACACCGGAGAAGTGTCAAGTAGTATACCATCCTCGAAGGGGTCAAGTGGGCACGTGTAAAGGAGAAGATTCACCTTTGTGTATGTGAAGTAGATGTCTCACGTGTCACTCGCCGAACGGACTCTTGTCATGGTGATGTCCATAGGATGCTCCGCATCACACTAGCATCGCAATGAATTTCAAAAGGTTTGTCGAAGTTGGATAGTGCAAGCATGGGAGCATGAGTAAGCAAATTCTTAAGCTCATTAAATGTGGTATCTTGGGATGGTCCCCAAACAAATGGCACATTTTCTTACTTAGAAAATGCAAAGGTGAAGCAATGGTGCTAGAATCCTTCACAAATCTACGATAGAAACCGACTAAACCAAGAAAACTACGCACTTGTTGCAAGTTGGTTGGTTGGGGCCAAGTTTTAATAGCATTGATCTTAGATTGATCTACATGAACACCCTTAGAAGACACAATGAAACCCAAGAAAACAAGCTTATCAACACCAAAAAGGCATTTGTTCATATTAGCATAAAGGCACTCTTTCCTAAGAGCTTGTAACATGGTTCTAAGATGGGTGACATGATCTTTGAGGGATTTGCTAAAGACAAGAATATCATCAAAATAGACCACAACAAATACACCAATATAGGGTCGAAGAACAAAATGCATGACTCGCATGAAAGTACCGGGTGCTTCGGATAAACCCATTGGCATAACTAGCCATTCAGATAAGCCAAATTTGGTCTTAAATGCGCTTTTCCATTCATCACCTTCTTGGATGCATATTTGATAGAAGCCACTCTTAAGATCAATCTTAGAGAAGATGGTGGCTCCACCAAGCTCATCAAGCATATCATCTAGGCGTGGAATAGGGTAACGATATCTAACAGTGATAGCATTGATGGGACGGCAATCGGAACACATGCGATAAGTGCCATCTTTCTTAGGAACAAGGATTACCGGTATGGCACAAGGGCTCAAACTTTTGCGTACATGACTGTTGTCGATGAGTTGTTGTACTTGCCGTTGGATCTCCTTAGTTTCCTCAAGGTTGACATGGTATGGAGCCTTGTTAGGTACAGGTGCTCCCGGGATGAGGTCGATTCGGTGTTCGATGCCTTGTAGTGGATGTAGACCCGGAGGTAGCTCGTCGGGGAAACATCTTGGAATTCTTGCAAAAGAGAAGACAACACTAAAGGTAGATTGTGAGAGGTGTTAGTTTTTGGTGCCTTGTCCTTGCACAAAAGGACATAGTGCATAACACTTGATGGGTTCTCACACAGTTCTCTCATCTCACTTTTGGTGGCAAAGAGGACTAAGTTTTTCTTGTCGCTCATCATGGAGGCACTCGATTTTCGCTTGTGGCACTAACTCTCTTTGGGGTGGGTCGCTCTCTCACTCTTTTCTCCATGATGGGTGGCTTGCTTGTCGGTAATCACTTGACTTGGAGATATAGGTCGTAGCACGTACTCCGTTCCTTTCATATTGAAGCTATAGTGATTGGTACACCCGTTGTGGATGACGCCTCGGTCAAATTGCCATGGTCGACCAAGAAGGAGGTGGCAAACGGACATAGGAACGACATCACACTCCAAAGTGTCTTCATATGCTCCTATATTGAAAGAAAACTTGCACCGTATGCTCTACTTGGGTAGTGCCGGAGTCGCTTAGCCATTGGACCTTATAGGGGTGTGGGTGCTTCATCTTGACCGATTGGAACTTGGAGCATAGTTCTTCACTTGCCAAGTTATGACAACTACCTCCATCAATGATGACCTTGACGGACCTTCCATTGATGTCGGCCTTGGTGTGGAAGAGATGGCATCTTTGGTTTTCATCTTGTTGATGTTGAAGAGTCAAGACCTTGGAGACAACGAGAGCGGGGCTCGAATCCTCATCGCAAAATACTTGATCATCTTCATCTTTGTCCACACGCCGGTGCATGGCCACTTGCTCAAGGGCTTCCATCTCCTATTCACACATGGAGTCATAGGTTCCGTTGTCGTTGACGATCATGGTGCGCTTGTTGGTACACTCAAAGGACTTGTGGCCTCGGCCGCCGCATGTGAAAAACTTGATGGAACTTGTCTTGACGGTCTCATCGGTTGGAGTAGATGATGAAGCTCTCGTCTTGAAGTTGCTTGTAGTAGGAGGACGACTTGAGGTTGTCGAAGTTTTCTTGTAGGGATAATTAATTTGGTGCCCTTAGTTGTGTCCCACTCGGCAGGTTTACCCCTAGTGCTCGAAAATACTTGTTCCTGCCCAAACCACTTTGCTCCTCTTATGCTTTTGCCCTTTGACCGTTTCACCATCACTTTGAAAACTTCATAAAAAATTCATACTAAATCAGAAAAATTCAAACAAGATAGCAAAATGTTCAGAAAAGCATCACCTATATGTGCATGTTATTTGCATTCATGAAAAAAGTGTTGGCCAGTCCCCATCTCGGTTTTAGCTCATATGATCTTAGCATGAATAGTAAAATCAAAAAAATTCTAAAAATTCTAAAACAAATTGGTGGCAAACTTTGACCAATGTTTTGAGTGCTTGCCAAGTTTCATAAGGGAATGACATTCGTGGAAGTCGTGGTAAAAAAATGAAAAATTGGAGCATTTATTTTTGTTTTTTTACCATGACTTCCACGAATGTCATTCCCTTATGAAACTTGGCAATCACTCAAAACATTGGTCAAAGTTTGCCACCAATTTTTTTAGAATTTTTTTTAGATTTTACTGTTCAGGCTAAGATCATATGAGCTAAAAATGAGATGGGGACTGGCCAACACTTTTTCATGAAGGCAAATGACATGCACATATAGGTGATGCTTTTCTGAACATTTTGATATCTTATTTGAATATTTCTGAGTTAGTATGATTTTTTTATGAAGTTTTCAAAGTGATGGTCAAACAGTGAAAGGGCAAAAGCATAAGAGGAGCAAAGTGGTTTGGGCAGGAACAAGTGTTTTCGGAAACTAGGGGTAAACCTGCTGAGTGTGACCCAACTAGGGGCATAAAATTAGTTATCCCTTTCTTGTAAGTCGACTTGTCGTTGTTGCCTGTAGATGGTTTGTTTGAGGTAGAAGGTGTTGGAGTCGTTGAAGCTTGGTTGTTGGAGAAACCGTAGCTCTTGGAAGAGTACTTGGCGTACTTGAAGTCATCTTGCACTTGTCGTTCCGCTTTGGTAGCTTGATGCACTAGCTCAATGAGGTTGGAGTAGGGTAGGAAGTCGGCAATCTTCTTGATGGGATGATTGAGGCCATTCAAGAAACGGGCCATAGTTTGCTCATCATCTTCCGTGACATTGGCTCTTATCATGGCAATCTCCATTTCCTTGTAGTATTCTTCAATGCTCATTGTTCCTTGCTCGAGTAGTTGTAGTTTCTTGAAGAGTTCGCAGTTGTAGTAGGTTGGCACAAAGCGTGTGTCGTGGAAATATCACGTCAGATGTCCTCGTGGAAGGACTTAGTCGTGGAGCCATCGCGACGGGTTAGCTTAAAGGGGTTAAATCGGACAAAGGACACGAGGAATTTTATACTAGTTTGGCCCCTTCGATGAAGGTAAAGGCCTACGTCTAGTTGTGATGGGATTATTGGGGTCTCGATAACCAGGGAGCTAAACACGCTATGCTGGCTCTCGAGTTGTTGTTTCTTGTCCCTGAACCGCCGCCGGGTCGTCCCCTTATATACACGGGTTGCCGCCCGGCCAGTTTACAGAGTACCGAGGCCGGCTCATACAAGTGTCCGGCTCGGTCTCTCCTTTCCTATCTTACAATACAAGTTACATAACTATGGCGGTTTAGCACTATGGGCCCTAATCCGCCTTTGGGCTTCGGACCTCTAAGCTTCATAGTAAAGCGCCATCTTCTGGGTCTTCGTGGGCTTCAATATAGTTGAGGGTGAACCGGCCCCTCCTGGGCGGTTTACACTCAGTAGTTATATCCCCAATATTAGGCCCCAGATTGATTTGAACATGTTCATGTCAATCTTCAGTACTTTAAAAATCATGTGAACATCTTCCTTCATTTCTCGTAAACCGCCATGATGTCTTCTCTTATAAACTTCGTTAAACCGCCGTGACCTCATCCTCTGGACACATCAACGGATCATCATGACGTCATCTCTGTAAAAAACGATTAAAAAGATTCCTTCATTAATGGTATCCCGAAAATTGAGGCGTCACCCGCGCCCACTTTTGCCGCTTCAGGCTCCTTGATTCTCGCGCCTGTCGCTTATCTTCCTGCCCCGTTATAAATAAGCCTGAAGGGTCCTTCCATTTTCCCCCTTTCTTCTCGTCTTCCTCCTTGCGACCCGAAGATCCCAAGCGTCGCCGCCGCCATCGACCTTCGAATCTACACCGACCGAGGCCGCTGCATCACCCTGTTCGTACCAGAAACCCTGCAACACTCCTCCGCTGCTAAGTGGCCCTGGTAAGTTCTCTTTCCTGTAATCCTAGATCTCCATTAGGGCTTTGAGTTCATTTGTGTTCATCGCCGTTCATCAGTGCTTCTTCGCCCTTCTCTTATCCTTTTTATTGAGTTTATATACGCCTGATAGCTTTGATCTGTGGCTAGATCCATAGTTTTAATTCACCGTACCGTAGCGTCTTGTTGTTCCTAGACAGACTCCATCAGGATCTTCTCTGTTCCTCTTAGCGCCATTGTAGGGCTCAGGAAAGTTTTCTTTATTTAACCACGGTAGATCCAAAAATATACTGCCATATTGTAAAACATGTTTCTGTAAACACTTAGTAGATTTTCAGCTCTGGCTCTTCTGCCTAAGGGCGGTTTAACTTTTAATAGTCAATCCGCCATACGCCATTAGCCCTCACTTAAACCGCCAGCTTGACTTGAATAGCAATTTTCCGGTTTAACACTGATTAGTACACTTGAACCGTCAATCGTAAACCGGCCTTCATTTTTTTTACAGTTTGCTTTCCAAGATGACCAAACAATTCTCTGCTTGCAACTGGGTTCCGTCCCGGATCACGGAGACACAAATCAATGGATATGTTACCACTTGTGCTTTAGCCTCGAAAAGGGTCCTTCATTGGCGAGTCCCGGGCCCTGAGTGCCCTCCTGAACCTCAAGATGGAGAGGTGATTGTATTTATGCAACACTTAGACCGGGGATTCAGCCCTCCTGAATCAAAAAAATTCCGGGATGTCCTTGCTAGCTTTCAACTTCATCCACAAGATATTGGACCGAATTCCGTGTCTAATATATGCAATTTTCAAGTGTTCTGTGAAGTCTACCTTCAAGAAGAACCATCTGTGGAGCTTTTTCGGGATTTTTTCCATTTAAACTGCCGCACGGAGTTTTCTGACGGTACCAACACGGAACTTGGTGGGGTATCAATCCAGAAGAGAAAAGAAGTTGATTTCCCTCATGCAAAACACCACAGCCATCCCAAAGATTGGAACCAAACTTGGTTTTATTGTTAGAATACTGCCCCTGCTGGAGAAAATCCTTTGCCGGGCTACCGCCCTCACCGGCTTAGCAATGTCCATCCGTTACCTCTACTCTTAACTGCCAAAGAATGGCAAACTTATGCACCTCAACTCTCCAAGCTCCGGGCTCTCCTGGCCAACGGTTTGACTGGTATTGATCTCGTCCGCTGCCGAGTTTCTTGGGGTATTCTGCCTTTAAGTCGCTGCCCCGGATTAATGCATGAATATAGTGGCAACGTCAAGGATCCTCAACGATATCATGAAATAGAAATGACAGACACTGAAGTTACTGAATCTTTGAAGAAGATGCTTGACAAACCGATCGCCGCATGCAGCCAAACCGGGTTGCCACCTTTTTGCACCGCCAACAAACCGCCAGCGGTAAAGTTTAATTTAATGCTCACCAATTCGCCTCCGCTTTAACAATGTGCTAATACTCCCTTGTTTTTATTTCACAGGACAATAGTTCCTTCTGGAAGCAGAATAAACCGGCTAGGGCTCCTCGTGCAAAGAGCAAGGTCACGAAGAAAGCTGCCAAGAAGAAAACCACCAGGTCTTCTGATCCACCAGAAGATATTGACGAATCGGATCCAGAGGTAGACCTTGACTCGCTTGGTTCCTTTTTCATACACCTTATTGACAATGACTATTCCCAGGATGATGCGGCGGCCAGCCGTGCGGACCATGTTGAGGTAATCTCTCTTTCCTCCGATTCAGATCTTGTGCCGGTTCAAAGATTTCGCCGTGAAGTTCGGAAAGTAAAATACTCTCACCCTCTTGCTTATTTGGATCCAAAATTTTCTTTGAAGACACAGCAAGCTGAAGAGCGTCGCTCAACCCGGCACAGTGGCCAGCAAATCACCTCTTCTGGTTTACCGGATACACCAACCCAGAAACGTTGTCCAGAGGTTACTTGTTCTCCCAAAACACTTTATCCTTTGAAGGGTTTCTTCAGATACCCACTTAATCCGTCTGATACGAATTACCAGGCGCCTTCCAATTCATCAGGCGGTTCATCAACCACTCAGCTGCCTCCCCTTAAAACCGTCACTGGGTAAGTAAACTGCCCTTCATATTTTTCCTTCATAGTTCGGGTTACCGTGCTAATCTTTTGTTTTGATATCACAGTGCCAAAGCCCGCATGAGCAATAAGGCTAAAACCAGTGCCCCTATTAGTGAAGTTGAACCGGAGAAGGCTCCTGAGGGTTCCGGTAGAAATATTGATGCTATGGATGATTCCACCCCACAAGGCGAGAACACTGAAGCTAATCCGCCGGAAGCTGACCCGGCCACTCATATTGATCCGTCGAGCCCTCATGCTACTCCTCCAAGCCCGGCTGCTGATCCGCCGAGCCCAGCTAGGGGTACCGTCAATCCGCCAAGTCCACCAAAAGGTGATGATGACGATGTTGTTATTATTGGCACGGCTCACACTAGTCCTGGTAATCCGATATCTTGGCCAAACATACTGCCAAAGAGGAATTCATTGCAATGGGCAAGGGGAAAGGGAAGATGGATTTATCAAACTTCGTCAACCTTAGCACCGAAGAACTTCATTCCGGTTTTTTAAACCGCCTTTACCCCAGTCGTGACTTTGAAGCCGGTTTGGTGAACCTGATGAAGGAGCTTTATGAGGTACTTTTCAAGAACACTTTGAAATTTACTCTATTCTGTATATCTCTTCCATTGTAGCCCCCTAGGGCCGGCTTATCTCTTGTAGATAAACCGGGACTTCGATATAAAGAACACTTCAACGTAGTAGCCCCCAAGGGCCGGTTTGTCTTCTTGAAGACAAGACTGTTTGTCCTTGTTAATTGCCATTACTTATAACTGATCAATTGTGCATTAGCCCCCAAGTGCCAAGCTTAATACCTAGATTGAGCCTTGGGACTTGAAAAATACTCACGTAAAAAGCAATCCACATTAGCCCCCAAGTGTTGAGTGCATAACTTGTTATGTGTTGGGGACTTTAACAATTTCATCTTCTGACTTTTGCAGACTGAGAAGACTATCAAAGAATCTCAAATCGCCGACCTTCAAGAGAACATCAAGTCCCAGCAAGAAGAGACCTCTAAAGCCAAAGAGGGGCTAAAGGATGTTTTGACAACCATGGAGCAATTGAAGGATGGCTTCAAAAATGAACGCGCCAACTGGGAGACAGAGAAAGCTGCTTTGTTGAAGTGGGCTGAAGATGCCGAAGCAGCTCTTAAACCGGTAACGGAAGAGCTGGCAGGGCTAAAACATCAAGTGGATGCTATGACTTCTGCAGTCTTTGGTAAGTACTTTGTCATAGCTGGTTTGAAAATATCTTGAACTCTGTCGGTTTAACATTGAATTCTTAAACCATTGCAGGTAATCGCATTGCTCAGCTGGGCACAGATATGCGAATGAAATTGAAGGCAACATACACTTTGATTGAGCAATTATACACCGGTGCCCAACGGGTTATCTGTGCACTCTCATACAACAAACCGGCACCAACATTGATCAAGGACACACTAGCAAGATTATCCATGACACCGGCTCAGATAGAGGAGGTGAAGCGATCTGTTGCCAGGGCTGGCGCTTTAGTGGCACTGACTCGGGACAAAGCATGGATATCTGACTTGGATCCAGTTGATATTGCCAAGGGATTTCCAGATGAACAAGCAGACGTGTCAGCATTTGACAACGAAACCATCAAAACCCTGACAAAGGAGATGCGTCCACTATCAAGTCAACTGGCTGCAGAGGCTAACTTGACTGTTCATCGGTCCTTTTATGATGAAAGGAACCATCGAGTTGATAAGAATGTGACAGAAGCGCAAAGCCTTATCCCGCCAATCCGTAAGCACACTTACGCCCCTGATGTTGACCCGTCCAATCTGATAAGTGAAGAAGCTGTATTTCAGGCTCTAACCCGGATTGACTGGACCACCATTGACTTCCAGCCTCTGGGTGGAGAGGAGGAGGTTGAACCGGCGCCAGAAGATCCGTCAACTTCACATCGTCCTGGCAATGAGTCTTAATCCGGCATTCGAATTACTTTGACAGACTTTGTTGCGTAAAAACAATCAGCATTTTGGGCCTCAAAGCGCCTTGTAATAGGCTAGTTAAAACTATTTGATCTGTGGTAGTGATGCATGACTTTGTTAATCCGCCATGATACGTGTTATGTTTGCTTATACTTTGATAATATCATGCGATCCTGATGTCTGCATACAAAAAAAATTTGTCCTGTCGGTTTACCGCCGGACGGGTCATAATGCCCAAGATAAAGCCTGATTGATAATCAAACTTGAATAAATATGAAATAATTCATACCTGTGATATGACATCACGTAGTCGGTTTACCAACTTTGATTGTAGTAAGGGTGAAGACCCAAATTCTTGAGTTTCTATAACTCTCATCATGCAGTGATGGTGTGTAATACTTCATGCCGGGTTACAATGAACACTGGATGATCAAACTGGCGACATATAGTCCAAGCCAGACCGGGTTAACAAACGCCAGTTTGATAATAAGATTTGACAACGGTTAGTTGACAGCCAAGCCGGGTTAACAAACACCGGGTTAATAATAAGGTCTGACAACTTGTAGTTGAAAGCCAAGCCGTGTGAACAAACGTTGGGTTAATATGATGACTAAAGAGCCAGACCGGATCAAAAGATACCGGTTCAACATAAAACTCATCAAAAAAAACTTCATGACAAAAAGCAAATAAAACCGTGTAGTCGAGGCTTTTCGAGGGCTGCCAGGCCCAAATTCGTGGCTTTTTGTGGGCTGCCAGGCTGCTGAGTTAAACCATTTGACAAAGCCTTTTAAGATGGGCCTCCAACTAACCAATCGTCGTTTTAACTTTGACAAGTTCAGGGTCTCAATGAGAGTAACTGTCAAACGTTCGGCGGGTCATGCCAAGATTACCTGGATAGGAGTGGCTTACTTGATGAAGGCAGGTTAACCCGGGGTTTTAGGTGAATACACCAGGCTTCCAAGCCGTGGGTCGATACCCAGCTACAAGGGTCCTTTCAAACTCTTTGTTACTTTACACAAAGAGCCCCCAAGTAACTTTGTGAGCTGTGCTCATTGGGTGCCTATGTTTGAGCTGTGCATAGCATCCAGACTCTCTTTGGCCCCTTGGGTGTGAAGCTCCCAAGCTGTATTGTGGCATGATAGCCGGTTTAACAGGTAGTACTCCGCTTTGTCAGCTGAAGCCCCCATGTAACTCAAAAGATATTTGAGAAAAAACAGCAGAGGCCCTGCTTATAGCAAGGATGCTGGTTTATTTTATTGATCATAATATATACATTGTCGAAATATGTACATAAGAGTAGCCTATGGCTCAAGTATAGTAAGGCCGAAGGAGAGCTATGTTCCACGGCCGCCGGGTCTCCTCCTCAGAACTGCGTGAGTTGTCTCGAACGTCAATGAGGTAGTATGATCCGTTGTGCAGATTTTTGCTGACCACAAAGGGCCCTTCCCAAGGTGGGGATAACTTGTGCATATCGGTCTGATCCTGGATGAGCCGGAGCACTAAGTCGCCTTCTTGAAAGGTTCTTGTCTTAACCCGGCGGCTGTGATAACGCCGCAGGTCTTGCTGATAAACCGCCGAACGAGCCAAAGCCATATCCCGTTTTTCATCTAACAGGTCCAACGCCTCCTAGCGTGCTTGCTCATTGTCCGCTTCAACATAATTGGCAACCCGGGGCGAATCATGACGAATATCACTTGGGAGGACCGCTTCTACCCCTTATACCATGAAGAAAGGTGTGTAACCTGTCGATCTGTTGGGGATGGTGTTGATGCTCCATAACACAGAAGGCAATTCCTCCACCCAACAACCCGGTGTCCGCTTTAAAGGAACCATGAGCCGGGGTTTGATACCCTTCAAGATTTCTTGATTGGCTCTCTCCGTTTGACCATTGGACTGGGGGTGCGCCACGGATGCTAAATCAAGCCGGATGTGCTCTCTCTAACAGAAATCCTCCATCTCACCTTTAGAAAGGTTTGTGCCATTATCCGTGATGATGTTGTGTGGAAAGCCAAAGCGGAAGATAATCTTTTTGAGAAATTGAACCGCCGTAGCCGCATCACACTTGCTGACAGGCTCCGCTTCAACCCATTTAGTGAATTTGTCAACCGCCACCAACAGGTGAGTCTTCTTATCCTTGGAGCACTTAAAGGGTCCCACCATATCAAGCCCCCAAGTGGCAAACGACCAAGTGATAGGAATCATCCTTAATTCTTGAGCCGAAACATGAGCTCGGCGTGAAAACTTCTGACAAGCGTCACACCGCTTTACCAGATCCTCCGCATCAGCATGAGCTGTCAACCAGTAGAACCCATGACGAAAAGCTTTAGAAACCAGGGATTTTGAACCAGCATGATGACCACAATCTCCTTCATGAATTTCCCATAGGATCGCTTCGCCTTCTTCAGGAGAAACACAATGCTGAAATACGCCTGAAACATTGCAGCGGTGTAACTCGCCATTGTGAATAACCATGGACTTGGATCGCCGGACTATCTGCCTAGCCAGAACTTCATCGTCTGGTAACTCGCCCCGGTTCATATACGCCAGATATGGAACCGTCCAATCCAGCACAACATGTAAAGCGGCCACCAATTGGGCCTCCGAATCACGAGCAGCTAGATCCTCCTCTGTTGGCAACTTAACAGACGGGTTATGCAAGATATCTAAAAAGGTATTGGGAGGTACTGGTTTACGCTGAGATCCCAGCCGGCTCAAAGCGTCTGCCGCTTCGTTTTTACGCCGATCAATATGCTCAACCTGGTACCCTTTGAAGTGACCCGCCACAATATCCACCTCGCGTCTGTACGCCGCCATGAGTGGATCCTTAGAATCCCAAGTGCCAGAAACTTGTTGAGCCACTAGATCAGAGTCTCCAAAGCATCGTACCCAGCTTAAATTCATCTCCTTGGCCACACGGAGCCCGTGGAGTAAAGCCTCATACTCAGCTGCATTGTTAGTACAGGGGGACATTAAACGGAGGACATATCGAATTTTATCATCTCGAGGGGAAGTAAGGACAACTCCAGCCCCCGAGCCCTCCAATTGTCTGGATCCATCAAAGTGAATAGTCCAGTATGTATTATCCGGTTTGTCCTCTCGTGCTTGTAACTCGGTCCAATCATTGATGAAGTCAACAAGTGCTTGAGATTTGATGGTTGTCCGAGGCATATACTTCAACCCATGGGGACCAAGCTCAATTGCCCACTTTGCAACCCGGCCAGTTGCCTCCCTGTTCTGAATTATATCGCCCAAGGGAGCAGAACTTACCACTGTAATGGGATGGCCTTGAAAGTATTGTTTGAGCTTTAGACTTGCCATAAAAACTCCATATACCAGCTTCTGCCAATGCGGATATCGCTACTTTGACTCGATGAGCACCTCACTGATATAGTAAACTAGTCGTTGAACCGGATATTCCTTGCCAGCCTCCTTGCGCTCCACCACAATTGCCACACTGACAGCATGGGCATTAGCAGCCACGTACAATAACAAGGGCTCTTGGTCAACCGGAGCAGCAAGGACCGGCTATTCAGCCAACTGCCGCTTCAAGTCTTCAAACGCCGCATTGGCCGCATCACTCCAGACAAAGTGTATGTTTTCTTCAACATCTGGTATAGAGGGATCGACTTCTCTCCCAAGCGGCTAATAAACCGGCTTAGGGCTGCAATTCGGCCTGCCAGACGCTGAACATCATTGATGCACGCCAGTTTAGCCAAAGATGTAATCGCTTTGATCTTCTCCGGATTAGCCTCAATGCCTCTGCTGGACACTAGAAAACCTAGGAGCTTGCCTGCCGGAACACCAAAAACACACTTGTCAGGATTGAGCATCATCTTGTAAACACGCAGATTGTCAAAGGTCTCCTTGAGATCCTCTATCAATGTCCCTTCTTCCTGGACTTTACCACAATGTCATCAACATAGGCATGAACATTGTGCCCAATCTGAGTGTGAAGACAATTTTGCACACAGCGCTGATAAGTTGCCTGGGCACTCTTGAGCCCAAAGGACATAGAAACATAGCAGAAGGCTCCAAAGGGAGAGATGAAGGCGGTCTTCTCCTGGTCCTTAACTGCCATTTTGATCTGATGATAGCCTGAATAAGCATCCAAGAAACTCAAACGCTCACAACCCGCCGTCGCATCAATGATCTGATCAATACGCGGGAGAGCAAAAGGATCGGCCGACAAGCTTTGTTCCAATCTGTGTAGTCCACACACATGCGCCAAGTGTCATTTTTCTTAAGAACCAGCACCGGATTAGCCAACCACTCAGGGTGAAATACTTCAACGATAAACCCAGCAGCCAACGGCCGGGCTACCTCCTCACCAATTGCCTTGCGTCTCTCCTCGTTAAAGCGGCGAAGAAACTGCTTGACTGGTTTAAACTTGGGATCAATATTGAGAGTGTGCTCAGCGAGTTCCCTTGGTACACCTGGCATGTCAGAAGGTTTCCATGCAAAAATGTCCTTGCTCTCATGGATGAACTCGATGAGCGTGCTTTCCTATTTCGGATCCAGATTTGTGCTGATGCTAAACTGTTTAGATGAATCGCCAGGAACAAAGTCAACAAGCTTAGTCTCATCAGTCGGTTTGAATTTCAGGCTCGGGTCATGCTCAATGGTGGGCTTCTTCAGAGGGGTCATGTCTGCCGGATCAACATTGTCCCTGTAGTGTTTCAGTTCCGCTGTAGTGCAAACCGACTCGGCATAAGCCGCATCACCTTCCTCGCAATCCAAAGCGATCTTATGACTTCCGTGAACCGTGATGGTCCCCTTGTGACCCGGCATCTTGAGCTACAAATAAATATAACAGGGCCTTGCCATGAACTTTGCATAAGCCGGCCGTCCAAACAGTGCGTGGTACGAGCTCTGGATCCTCACCACCTCAAAGGTCAATGTTTCAGACCGGGAGTCATGCTCATCACCAAACACAACCTCCAAAGCGATCTTGCCAATAGCATATGCCGATTTACCTGGTACTACACCATGAAAAACAATGTTTTACGATTTAAGACTCTTGTCTGTCAACCCCATGAGACGGAAGGTCTCATAATACAGAATATTGATGCTGCTTCCTCCATCCATAAGCACTTTGGTGAACTTATAACCTCCCACCTGAGGTGCCACCACTAAAGCCAGGTGACCCGGATTGTCAACCCGGGGCGGATGATCCTCTCTGCTCCACACAATGGGTTGCTCGGACCACCGCAAGTAGCGTGGTACTGCCGGTTCAACAGCATTAACTTCCCTCTTGTGAAGCTTCTGATCTCGCTTGCACAAACTAGTGGTGAACACATGATACTGCCCACCATTCAACTGCTTTGGGTGACTCTGATAACCTGACTGCTGCTGATTTCCTTGATTATTCTGTTGGTTATTACCACCTTGGTTGTTCTGGTTGCCCTGATTATTCTGAAATCCAGAGCTTGAACCGCCGCCACCATGAAAACCTGGACCTGAACCGCCCGATGGACCCTGATCATACCGGAAAAGATCAGAGTTTTTGAACTCCTTCATAATGTGACAATCTTTCCAAAGATGTGTTGCAGGAACCTCCTTGGTCCCATGCTTTGGGCAGGGCTGGTTCAACAAACGCTCCAGATTCATGCCGCCACCACGCTGGGGCGGTTTACCCTTACGACGCTGCACATTAGCGTTAGCCACAAAATCTGAATCTGCTTTGCGCTTACCATTATTCCCATGGCCTCCTTGGTTGTGCTGCTGTCCCTTTGCACCGCCGTTCTTCTTTCCCTTCTCCGGTTTCTCCTCATCAGAATCGGGATCCTTGGTATTATCAGAATCGGCATATTTGACCAAGGCGGCCATAAGGGTGCCCATGTCATTGCAGTGGCGCTTGAGCCGTCCCAACTTCATCTTCAGTGACTTAAACCGGCAATTACGTTCCAGTGTGATGATTGCTTGGCCAACATTAATCCGGTCTAATGAATGCAAAACTTCTGAAACTCGATGTACCCAATGAGTTGTTGACTTGTTCTCCCCTTGAACACAGGCATCCAGATCCACAATGGACATAGGTTGTTTACATGTGTCCTTGAAATTGGCTATAAACCGGGCCTTCAACTGGTCCCATGACTCGATAGAGTTAGCTGGTAAGTTCTTCAACCATGTACAGGTTGTTCCTTCCAACATCATCATGAAGTACTTTGCACAAGCCGCTTCAACCATGTCCAGCATCTCCATTGCCATCTCATAACTTTCCACCCATGCCTCGGGTGGCTGATCAGCGATATAATTAGGTACCTTACATGGGCCCTTGAAGTCCTTAGGCAGTCGCACATTACGGAGAGCCGGAATAAGACACGACATTCCCCAAGAACTAAAAGCAAGCCCGGTGCCTCGATCCACTGACGCTGCTGGCTGAACCGGGGCGGGTTGATAACGACCCGTATGATGTGCTGATAAAGCGGCCTCCCTTCATGCTCTGCCATTATCCACCACGTCCTGAGCGTTCCCCTCACCATGAGCCGGATTGGGTCCTTGAGGGACAATACAGCGCCGTGCACTGCTGGACACCTCCGGTTCATCTATATGCCTGATATAGCTTTTGCTCGGACGTGGGGTCATGTGAATCCTGTCTCGGCTATACGAGTAAGCTTGCTGCTGTGTCATAGCCATTTGAAGAAGATCCCTGGCCAGCCGTGTTTCAACCGCCGCTGGCGATTCACTCTCTATCGGAATAGCTGCCAGCCGGGATGCTGCTGCTATCATATTGTCCAAAGGGGTAGATAAGTGACCCGGCGGGGGTGTGGTATACCGCGGCGGGTTGTCCGTGCGTCGAGGAGGACCCATCACCTGAGGTTGATCCGGCGCTCCTGTCCTTGGCACAATAGTCCGGTTCACTGTTGCCGGGTTGCTAGTCCCTGCTCCTGGCGTATCAAAGAGGTTCATCGCATTGTAATCCGCCAGCAAGCGAGATTGATGTCTCCTCCTGAATACTTGATTCGAAGCGTTCTGATCCATCAAAAGTCGATAATTCTCGGCTTGAATCCTCTGCGCCTGGGCATCTAAAGCGGCCCGTTCATTAGCCATCCTGATCTCGTCAGCCACTAAATCTTCTTTGGCCTGTGTTATCTGATCCTTTAGCATTGCAATGTCCGCATTGTGCTGATCCTGCGTCACCGGAGTAACTTCCGTGGTCAAAAAGGTTGCCCAGGCATTCATCAAACCGGAGAGAACTTGAGCCGGCCGGCACGCGGAGCCCCCTGCCCCTGCTACCGGTTCGGACGCCGCCGTAGTAGAATTTTGCAAGGTTGGCTGTGTCCCGGCCATGAAGATTCAGACTCGGTTCGGCGGTTCAAGAAATTCCAAAATACTGGTGCCATCGGAATACCCTTCAAACACACCATCATGAACTTGGTACAGGGATTCGGTTTCACCAGCGGATGATTCGCCGTCGGAATAAGCGACCGTCTCACCCTCATTTACCGGTTCAGATCCGATCCCATGGACACATCCCACGAGCACACGCTTCATGGCGGGCTAAATCCGAGCGGGGATTGCACGCTGAGCCGTCTCGACAAGGTCGGTCCAGATGTCCGGCTCAGGGCCCGGTTCGCCGATATTGCCAATGAAAACATGAATTCCACCAAAGGGGACCCGGTACCCGTACTCAATTGAGCCAGCCTCGGGGCCCCATCCCGCGTCGTCGATGTAGAACTTGCCGCGATGACTCTTGGTCATCCGGCCAACCGCGTACCCTTTGAGTCCTTCAAAGTTGCCCTTCAAGAACTCGAAACCATCGTGCAATCGCCCCACGGTGGGCGCCAACTGTCGTGGAAATATCACATCAGATGTCCTCGTGGAAGGACTTAGTCATGGAGCCATCGCGACGGGTTATCTTAAAGGGGTTAAACCGGACAAAGTACACGAGGGATTTTATACTAGTTCGGCCCCTTCAATGAAGGTAAAGGCCTACGTCTAGTTTTGATGGGATTATTGGGGTCTCGATAACCAGGGAGCTAAACACGCTATGCCTGGCTCTCGAGTTGTTGTTTCTTATCCCTGAACCGCCGCCGGGTCATCCCATTATATACATGGGTTGATGCCCGGCCGATTTACAGAGTACCGAGGCCGGCTCATACAAGTGTCCGGCTCGGTTTCTCCTTTCCTATCTTACAATACAAGTTACATAACCATGGCGGTTTAGCACTATGGGCCCTAATCCGCCTTTGGGCTTCGGACCTCTAAGCTTCATAGTAAAGCGCCATCTTCTGGGTATTCGTGGGCTTCATAGTGAACCGGCCCCTCCTGGGCGGTTTACACTCAGTAGTTATATCCCCAACAGCGTGCATGCATGACATCTTTCATTTCATCCCATGTGGTGATTGGTGGTTCACCTCTTGCTTTTTGGCGTTCAAGGACTTGTTCCCACCATATGAGCACATAGTCTTGGAACTCAAGGGATGCCATGGCGATCTTCTTCTCTTCCTCATAGTTGGCCAAGCGAAAGATCTTGTCTACCTTCAATGCCCATGAAAGGTACAATTCGGGATCATTGCTTCCATTGAACTTGGGCATGGTGAACTTGAGCTTTCCGTAGCATTGCTCTTCATTGTGTTGGAGTCAGGGATGATGATGATGCCCTTGACGTGGATGATTGTCAACCTCATATTTCTCTTGGTGTGGAGGATTTCCATAGTCATCATGCTCTTGGTGTACTTGAGGGTGTGGTGGAGCTCGTCGAGCTTGTGGAGGAGCTTGAGGAACTTGACGATACACTCTTGCTTGATAGTTCCTCTCTTGGATTTCCTAGGGAAGTGCTTCCTCTTGATTGCGCATATCTCGATTGCGGTTGGCGACGGCTTGACTTGACTCTCGAAGGGCACGTTGCGCCTCAAGTGCTTGTGCTTCACGTTGTTGTTGTTGAAGACATTGTGCCTCGGCATCTTGTTTGTCTTGGTGTTGTCACGCTCGCTCTTCCTCTTGGTGACGTTGACGTTGCCTATCTTGTGCTTGTGCAAGAGTAGCTTCGTTTTGGCGATGACGATGTGCTTGCTCGTCGAATTGCTCTTGTGGATGATTGTCATGTAGAGTATTGCGAGTTGCTTGACGGTCTTGGCACGCGGCTCGACGTAGAGTGTTTGATGTCGGTGTACTTGAGACGGAGAGGGTGTCGTCAGAGTGTCGACTCGAGGGGCTCCGTCTTGAGTAGGATAGAGTGGTAGAAGAGCGGTTTACCAACAAGGCACGAATCTCGTCCATTCTTCCATCGTTATCTTTTGTGTGCGTCGAGCTTGTTGTCGATGTAGTCTCTTGTTCGTTGCTCGAAGAGTCGCAAGTCAGTGGCGAGATTGTCGATGCGGTCGCTCATTGCTTGTTGTTCTTGATGCAAAGCTCTTGGAGACATATGATGACATGTCGTCGTCTTGCTCGATGAAGAGTGGGTTGGTATAAGAACTTTGCCTATCCATCATTCCAAGCAAATATGTGAGTGGGAGAAAGAGAAGAACTTATACCAAATGTAACTTGACCGATGTTGAAGATGGATCAATGATCACTCAAATATGTAACAAGGAAATAGCACAATTGGTACCAATTCTTGTTGGTTCTCACACCTACACAAGTAAAAGCTGATGGTGGAGCTAGGTTATGATGGTGGCACAAAATTTGATGCAATTGTTAGTGCGCCTCAATAATGTTGGAAAAGATTCTAAAATTTGCAAATGCAACAAGTAGACCAATAGAAAGATATGGTACACGGAAACACACAGGCAAATAGATAAGTGGGGTCGTGCAACCAAGGAATGAGCCAAAATGTGGAATCCACAAAAATGCTCTTGTTGCACAACACTAGAGCGATGCTAGCATGATTGCACAAAAGGAGAATACGAAACTTCTGCACAACCTACTAAGCAAAAATGCAACGACTTCTATCCCAACTATGCTATATGTATGGTATTCCGATGGTATGACCAAGATGATCGAGTATGACAATCTTAATGTCGGATGATGCTATGGTTCTTGCTTATAAGATGTTTGCTTATCTTTCCCTTTTGCTTAAAAGCTTGTTTGGCTCTTTCTCTTTTGATCTCTTTTCTCATGCACAACTTCACGAACCAAGATAGCAATTGTGTATGCGATGACAACTTTGTGACACAAGAGATGATACCAAGATATGCACCACGATGATATGGTATGTATGCTTTGGGAAGTATGATCACTAATGTGCACAACTCACATTGCCTAAAATACTCAAAGGCTAGTCTCGATGGGTAAGGAACGCAAAATGCAATGGCAAGGAGTTGTCAAAGATGTCATCGAGGTTACCGTCGAGGTAGTCGTTTGTAAGCAAGGACGATTGTTGGTGATGACGAGTCCTTGGCGAATATGAGCAGTGGTGATGGTGATGTCGCACCATACCTATATAGCTGAAACGCAATAGAACACGGGAACAACAACTCAAATTCTCAAAGACCAAACAAGTCAAAATTGTTGGGGTTGATAGCGGGTAAGCGATGGTGATGCTTGAAGAAAGCGGTGATGGTATCGGAGTGCATATGCGGTGGTGGAATGGGAGTTGTAGTGCGTATGCGGAAGTGGTGGCGGTGGCTGAAAAATTTTGGGAGAAAAAAATCAGTTTTGTCACGGAACAGTGGACGTCCGGTGGGGGTAGCGGTCATCCGGTTGTCGGACGTCCGGAAGCTAGCGAACGTCCGGTGCCTGGGCGATTTCGGGCACGGGATGAACAACTAGGGTTCATGGAGGAAGTGGCAAAATAGGTCGAATCCGAGCGATTTTGTGGATGGAAATGTTGGAGATGACGGGGGAAAGCTAGATGCACTCGTGGCAAAGCAAATCCATGGATCAAATCCAACAAAACTTCATCACACCAACGAATCACAAAATAAATTTGGGGCTATTTTTGGTGGAGATTTTTCAAAATTGGGGAAGAACACAACAAAATCAAGCTAGAAAACAAAGGGTAGGGGCTCCAAATACGTGTTCAACGTGGCTCATGATACCAAGATGATGTAGGGTAGAACCCAAGATGGCCGATCTTTCACGATTGGAGGGCATCCTACGATGAACACGAAGAACACGAGGAGAAATCACGAGGGGAAACACAAGAAAGTCACTCAAACCAACAAGATTCAGTCACACATATGCTAGATCCTCGGAACACAAAGAGTGATACACAATTCGAAGTCAACAAAGGGTGATACAAAAGGTATTCTCCGTGAGCAGGTCTTGAAGGGTCTTCCCGTGATGGGGTCTTGAATCCGCTTGGGGGATCTTCTCCGAAGAGGTCGCGAACTCCGATGGGGAAGTAACCAAGTGGATGAGCAAATCTCTATCTCAAATATGAGCTAAACCAATGATAACCCTAACTAGGAGGAGGAGGAGGAGGTCTATTTATAGTCTAAGTGCAAAAGGGGGCGGAATGAAAGGGTACATGGGCCTCGGGCCTGAAGCTGCACACACACAGGCAGCGGACGTCCGGTCTCTACCGGTCGTCCGATCGCTCGTGAAGGTCCGAACATCTGGTAGGGCTTGGACTTCCGCTAATTATGTTATGCAAACGTGGTACCGGACGTCTGGAGACAGCCGGTCCTCTGGTCGCCGGTCGCCCGGTCACTTCGGATTTCCGCTGAAATGCTTTGGGTGTGGAACTGCCAGTCATCCAGTGGGGGCCGGATGTACGCTCGATGGGAAGTGTTGCCGGACGTCCACTCTCTGTAGCTTTCGTATGCTGGGACTTGGGTTGGCTGGGCCTTCAGGCGCTGGACGTCTGGTCCTGGGCGGATGTCCGCTTGCTGGAGCTTCTTCGGTAGCTCTTCTTCTTGTCCTTTGTACTTGGTGTCCTCGCCGTCTTGTCCATTGGATGTAGCTGCTCCTTGGCCTTACTCCAAGTACCTGATCACACATAGTGTTTCCGCTTGAGGTAGTAGCCATGTCTCATGTGTAGAAAGTGGGAGTCCGGAGAGGAGCGAGTTCACCTTATCTTCGATAGCCTTTGCTTGAGCTCTTGTCATTGGTCCAAGTGGTGTCGTGGGAGATGTAGATATGTCCATGCGGATGATCATGGGATGCTCTGCATCTGTATTGCTTAGTGATTGTGGATGATTATTCGAGATACACTTGGGTATATTTATTCAAGAGGAAGAGTGATACTCAACAAACCGTCATTGACTTTGCAAATGAAGCTCAACGTCAACACAATGCAAAGATCTTGACAATAAGAAGTGACAACGGCACCGAGTTCAAGAACTACACCTTGGATGAGTTTCTTAGTGATGAGGGGATCAAGCATCAATATTCCGCACCTTACACCCCTCAACAAAATGGTGTAACAGAGAGGAAGAACCGGACGTTGATGGACGTGGCAAGGACCATGATGGCGGAGTTCAAGTCTCACTACAACTTTTAGGCCGAAGGCATCAACACCGCTTGTCATGCATCCAATCGGCTCTATCTCTGCAAAGGCTTGAACAAGACCCTTATGAGATACTCAACGGTAACAACCCAAACCTCAAGTACTTCCGGGTGTTTGGTTGTAAGTGTTTCATTCTCAAGAAAGGTGTTCATTTGTCTAATTTGAGGCTAGAGCTCATGAGGGCATATTTGTTGGCTATGCTACAAACTCTCATGCTTACCGTGTCCTCAACAAGTCCATGAGACCCATTGAGGATACGTGTAACATGGAGTTTGACGAGAATAATGGCTCCCAAGTGGAGCAAAGTAGTACTTGTGATGTAGGTGATGAAATTCCTCCCCAATCCATAAGAAGAATGGGTGTTGGTCATATCCTACCCATTGAGGAACCCCTTGTGGCCGAAGGAGAAGGACAATGTTCCACTCAAGTGGAACCATCACCAACACAAGACCACATGCTTTCGAACAACAAAGTGAAGGCCATCAACCAAGTGAACAAGTTCAAGGGCAAGATCAATCTCAAGATGGTGGTAAACCACCAAGTGATGCCCAAGGTCAAGTTCTCCCTCCCAAGCAAGTTCAAGATCAAGAGCAAGCTCAAGATCAAGAACAAGCTCATGATGACGCTCAAGATGATCAAGTTACCGCTCCTCAACTCTCTCTTGAGGAGGAATTGGAGCGTCGTGCCGCCAAGATTGCATCCAAGCTCACTAACAAAGATCACCTCATGAAGAATGTGCTTGGAAGCTTAAGAACGGGGGTAAGCACTCATACACAATTAGGAAACTATTGTGAACATCACGCATTTGTTTCTTGTGTTGAACCCCAAAAGGTCTATGAGGCACTCGAGGATCCAGATTGGCTCAATGCCATGCATGAAGAACTAAACAACTTCGAGCACAACAAGGTGTGGAGATTGGTGCCAAGGCCAACAGGGAACCATAATGTCATTGGAACCAAGTGGATATTCAAAAACAAGCAAGATGCTCATGGGATTATCATCCGCAACAAGGCTCGTTTGGTAGCACAAGGGTACTCCCAAGTCGAGGGTATCGACTATGGTGAAACCTTTGCTCCCGTTGCTCGCCTTGAATCTATTTTTTTGTTGATTGCTTATGCTTCTCATCATAACTTCAAGTTGCAACAAATGGATGTGAAGAGTGCTTTTCTTAATGGTCCTATTAATGAGTTGGTGTATGTGAAACAACCCCCAGGGTTTGAGGATCCCAAGTTCTCCTATCATGTGTACCAACTCGATAAGGCGCTCTATGGCCTTAAACAAGCCCCACATGCATGGTATGAGCACCTTACCGAGTTGTTGCAAGATCATGGGTTTGAAATTGGGAAAATCGACCCCACTTTTTTTACTAAGAAGGTCAAAGGGGAGTTGTTTGTATGCCAACTATATGTTGATGATATTACCTTTGGTTCTCCTAACAAAGCTTTCAATGAGGAGTTTGTTTCTCTCATGACCTCAAAGTTCAAGATGTCCATGATGGGAGAGTTGAAGTTCTTTCTCGGGTTCGAAACCAAACAAAGAAGAGAAGGAACCTTCATCAACCAAGCCAAATACACTCAAGACATGCTCAAGAGATTCAAGCTAAGTGATGTCAAGCCGGCTCCACTCCAATGCCCGTCAAATGCCAACTTGACATTGATCCCAATGATAAAGCAGTGGATCAAAAGGTATAACGTTCCATGGTTGGCTCCTTGCTTTACCTTTGTGCATCTAGACCGGATATCATGTTGAGTGTGGGAATTTGTGCATGGTTTCAAGCCGCACCTAAGGAAAGCCACTGTGTGGTGGTCAAGCGAATCTCTCGATATTTGGCTCATACCCCAAACTTTGGCTTATGGTATCCAAGAGGAGCTAACTTCAACCTTCTGGGCTATTCAGACTCGAATTGGGCGGCAGACAAAGTGGATAGGAAGTCAACCTCTGGAGGGTGCCAATTTCTTGGTTGCTCTTTGGTAAGTTGGTCTTCAAAGAAGCAAAGTTGTGCGTCTCTCTCATCCACCGAAGCAGAGTATGTGCCTGTCGGTAGTTGTTGTGCTCAACTTCTATGGATGAGGCAAACTTTGAAGGATTATGGTGTCATTTGTGACAAAGTGCCTCTTTGGTGTGACAATGAAAGTGCCATTAAGATCTCTCTCAACCCGGTGCAACACTTCAAGACAAAGCATATTGAGATTCAGTATCACTTCATCCGGGATCACATTAGGCGAACGGAGATCAAGCTCAAATATGTCAACACTCATGATAACCTTGCAGATATTTTTCACGAAGCCCTTGGATGAAGCAAGATTCCGTGAGTTAAGGCATGAGCTAAATATCATTGATTTGAGCAATGTGGCTTGAATCCTTGCACACCCCACCATACTCATCTTGATATCTTGTTTAGGTGTAGGCATGGAATATGAGGAGTGTTGTTCTCTCAATGAACTCTCCCTCCCCCCATTATGTATAAATTGATCAACTCTTTCACATTAGCCATTTTTTATGGTACTTGTGCTTCAAAGACAAGTTTTGGTCATGGGCCCAAGGATAATTCTTCGCGGTGCCATACCAATTGACTCAAACATAGGTGGATCCGGCCACCATGCTCTCTCCTTGAGAGGCTTTGGTATGCATTTGGTCCTCGTTGTCTTTTGCCTTCCTTTGAGCTGTGTTTGTGTTTGAGTTGCCTCGTGAGTGCTTGTGTGCGTGTACGGTTGCTTGAAGTGTGCATTGCAAAGGCCGTGTTTTCTGTTTTTGTCGAAACTTGCACTGTCATGGGTATACGGTACTACCATGGATAGCCACGGTACTACCGCAGGAGGTGCTTAGCATTTGTGCTTGCGCAGCTGCAACCCCGGCACGGTACTACTGCTCCCAGCATGACAGTAATTTTTTACTGCCGCTGGAAGAGCGACACTACCGCCCTGTGTGCGGTACTTCCTCCCAGGTGATGCTACCGCGATGACCCATGGTACTACGGCGCTATCGAAAGCGCTTGGGGGTTAAGAGCGGGCAGGGGGAGTTCCAACTCCCCATACCCATCTATCTCTTCCCCTCACTTTGTCTCTCTCTCCTACCCAATAACGGTGCTGGAGGACCTCACCGGATCTCTGTCTCCAGCCGCTCTCCTTGCATCTCGACCGGTGGGATCGATCCCCACCTCGCCCTCTTGCCATGGAACCCGGTATCTCCCTTAGTCCCTCTCTCTTTTCCCCATTGTTGTGCTTCTAGGTTTTGGGAGATGCATGTGTAGTTCTTGTGATTTTTAACTAACTCTCTGTAAGAGGAGATTGTTGGAGAGTGCTAATGCGGTAGAGATTCTATTTGGTATGATGCAATAGTGTAGTTTTGATCAACGGTAGTACTGATCTACTTCTACGGATGTTCCTAGATCCGTTCTTGCCTGTTCTTGCGAGATGTTGTTCCGTGCGGTACTACCTCTCCCCGTGGAGCAGTACTACCGCTTGCTCATGCGAGAACCGCCCCGTGCAGTACAACCACTCCGCTGGAGCGGTACTACCGTCCCGTGCACGGAACTAAAATTTTACTTACACTCCAGGCGCGGTACTACCATGCCATCCCGACACTGTACTACTGCAGCTAGAGCGGACGTAAAGTTTTACGTCTGTATCCTGGCCTGGTAGTACCATTGAGTTGAAATTTACTCTGTTTTGTCCTTCCAATCTCATTTTTACTTGTTTCATTTGGTTTTAGCATTGGTCTTTGCAATAATCTTCTCGCTCTTCTCGTGTGTTTAGGTTTGTGTGTCTTAGGTGGTGGCTCCGGTTCCAATGCAAGGCGCTCGAATCCCAGCCGTGCCACAAGCTCCAAGCGGCTTTGCAACCAAGAAGTCCCGAGGGCTCAAGTGCCCCATAACACCGTGTCAATCACATAGCTACAAGCTCAAGGAGCCATCTGTCGGCATGGATGAAATTCCTCAAGGGGAGTTTCTGATTCAAAGAAAGCTCAACCCCTATGTTAAGCCTAGAGGAATCAGCAGGGGAAATGATCTGTTCTGGACCAAGCAGCAGAATCTCATCTACTTAGATGTGATTAAGGGCAAGAAGAACACCTATGTGCAAATTTAGTGGATTTACATGGACTATCTAAAGAAGAACCATGGATTCTTTGGTGAGGCTCTGGATTTGGTGGAGCAATTTGGCATTGAGGACATCATCACCTTCCATCTTGACTTTGACCAAGAGTTGTTGGCTCAGTTCTTTGCTTCTGTCCACTTCCACATGGATGAGAAGCGGACCATGACTTGGATGACAAATGGCAAGAGGATGTATGTTGAGTGGAAGGAGTTCATGGCTATGTTGGGCATTCGTGATGAGGGGCTTGATATGCCCGTTGGTGCCCACCCACATGCCAACCAAGTGTAACATCCCAAATTTTCAATTTGGAATGTTATACATTAGATCATTATTGCATATCATATTTTTATTGCATTTTGGTGTGATCCTAGAAATTCTACGCAACTCAAGGACCCACGGAGAGAGTTGGGGATTTCGTTATTTTCATATTTGAGTTTTCTCAAATTTTGAAAATAGGATCATTTGATTTTAATTATTTTATATTCGAGTATTTCTTATATAAAATAAGAGAGAGGGAATAAAATGACTTTCCCAAAATAAATAAATATTGAGGATTTAATAATAAAATCAAATAAGATTTTATTTGAATTGAGGAATAATGCATGTCTTTCAAAATTGCATTTAGGCCCCAAATAAATGTTCCTCTTGTCCGGCTTATTTTTAGAGGACAGGGAAAATTTATTTTGGGATTTTTGGAGTCTGTTTAGTATTTCTTTTATTTGTTTTTCTGCGCGAAATTATTTACGAAAAAACGAACCGACCTACCGGGCCGTGTCCGACTAGGACTCCTGGCCCGGCCGGCCCTTATAAGCCGGGAGGTCGCCCCGCCAGCCTAGCCGCCCGCCCTCGAAACCCTAGCCCCAGCCCCCGATCCGCCGCCGCCGCCGCCAGTCGCGCCGCCGCCCAAGCCGACGCCGCCGCCGAGTCCCGCCGCCCCGCCGCCGGAGCCCCGCGTCGGAGCCGCCGCCGCCCCGTTCCGCCGCCCCACCGCCGGATCCCCACGCTGCCGGAACCGCCGCCCGCCGCCGCCGCCGAGGTAGCCGCCGGAGTTCGCCGCCACCCCCGGCGATTTTCTTTAGAAAACTGCCCGGTTTTTTTAGAACCGCAGTTTATTTTTTTAATAGATCGGTTTAGTTTTTTTCCGGTTTATTTATTTTGCGGACGTTCGTCCGTATGTTCATTTTTATGAACGGTTTTCATCGTTTAGCCGCAGATAGCAAACGTTCGTTCGTTAGCCTGTTCGTCCATTTTTCTTTTTCTCGGATTTTCCGCGATTATTTTCGATCGTGATTTCTGATCCGATTTTCGTTCTAGTATAACTTTTCGCTCCTTTATTGGAATCAGGCGATTCAAGTGCCTGGAGTTTTGTCTCAAAACCCTCTTTCCTTTTAACCAACTCAAACAAGTTTTTGCTACTGTAAAATTTGACTTAGGTCCAGATTAGTAGATGAAGCTTGTTTCTTTCGCCGTTTGACTTTCGTTGCTTCGTTTGATTTGATTCTTTTTGCAAACCAGAGTTCTTAAGTTGAACTTTCTGGTTAGATCTCTTATTTGAGTTTTACCTGTGCATTAGATGAGTGCTTATTGTATGCTTGTTTGTTTGCGATAGAGTACCCGGAGTGCGCCGCTTGCTACTACGAGTCTCTAGGTTTCACGGATCATCAGCAAGGCAAGTAACACTTTGATCATACCTCTTTACTACCCAGTTTTATTGCATTGATCAATTCTCAAACAATTGCATGGTTAGGATCTGATTAATATGTGGGTTTTGGGAAGTAGATGAGGTAGTACCTATTACCTGTTTTATTATCAACCCTTGGGAGTTACTTCTACGTTTGCTTATATTTGCTATGCTATGCTAGTAGACGTTGACTGGGTGAGTCTACTCCATGACAGATGTGAGATTGTTAATTAATGGTTTACTTAAGGTGGCAACTTAAACTCACATCTGGGTGGATTGAGGCACCTGGGGAACCTAGTGTTGCCTGTATTTTTGGAAATCCCGGGGTACCGTGTGATTCTCCTATGGACCGCCACCCAGGCTCAAAGGGATCATGAGATTTTTCATGCTAGAAACTTCCGTGTGCAGCCGCAAGCTACTATGGGCTCTAGCATAGTTGAGTATGTTGTGTGACCTCTTTCAGTGGTAGACTAGCAGATGTAGGGGATGTAGGTTGGTACTGTCTACCCAGAGTAAAGAGTTAATGCTTCTAAAAGATTGTGTCTCGGTCATCCGTTTCTCAAACACCTTGTAGTGCGAGAAATCAAATGGAGGAGATCGAGTCTTGCAGGGAAAAGTGCGCAAACCTCTGCAGAGTGTGTAAACTAATCATGGTTAGCCATGTCCCTGGTTATGGACGTTTTGAGTATCTAGTACTTGGATTATCATGTGAATCTCGTCATGTTACTTAATTTAATTTTTTGGGTTTAATGATGATGCTTAATTGGGATTGAGTTGGAGGAACCTTTTCAATGTTTAACAACCGCCATGATAGTTAAATAAAATTTATTCCTTTGTTGTAGGAAAAAAATTGCTTTATGCAAAACTGTAACCATAGAGCTTTCCACCAGCCATATATGCATGTAGAGATAGCATTATTCTGTTCATTACTCTCTATGTGTTACATTGCCAGCATATTCCATGTGCTGACCCATTTTCGGGCTGCAACGTTCATGTTGCAGACTTTTCACACGATGAGTAAGGTGCCTTAGGTCGTGGTCTTATACTCAGTGATGCCGTTGGAGTTGATGGACTCGCTTATCTTCCAAGTCTTTCGCTGTTATCGCTATTAGATGGCCTTAAGCCATATTTATTGTAATAAGTTCTCTTTTGAGATATTCGATGTAATAAGTGTGTGATTGCTACTCTCTTATAAATCCTTCAAGTACTGTGCATGTCTGCATTACCGATCCACGTATGACACTAATGCACAGAGATCAGACTGTTTGAAGTTTGGTCGCTACAAGATGGTATCAGAGCACACGCTGACTATAGGACACGACCACTAAGCTAAAGCTCTGGATCACTACTCTCTCTTCTCATTTCTGACTCCTCACCTTTTCTACTCTTTTAGGATGGCGGATGCAAGGGACAAGTTCACGCAACCGGATGAAGATACACCCTTTGGACGCCACTTGAAGGAAGTCACTAGATACCTGAACATCGGAGTACCAAGCTTCACCGGGACCTACATCGCCACTTTACCAGAAGAGGAGCGATGGATGATTCAAGTTCAAGTTCTAGGAAGGACATTCATGCCCGTCACTAAGCCCATAGTGTTTTCCTTTGATGCACCAACCTGGAGTCTAGGAAAGAGCATGGCAGCCCACATCACAATGGGACGCATTGGAGAAGTTTACCACAAGGTCTCAAGGATACTATCTACCAGATTTGTTGGCGCCGACATGAGCAATGGGAGATGATTAGGACTAGAAAGGATAGATCAATTGCAGCTTTCATCTAGGAGTTAAACCAGCACATTCGTCACCAGGAGAACCAGATGTGCGTAGGCATGATAGATCTGAAGAAGGCTATGACCAAAATAACGGAGCTGGAGGAAGAACTCAAGTCTACACGCGATGGATATGAGGAGGAAATGATGACACTCGTGGAGAAGAATGATGATCTGAAGAAGAAGCTAAAAGTATTCATGGGATTCCCCGCGACTGGAGGAGAAGACGATGATTGCACTTGCCCGAAGAACGACATCATCATCGACAACACCGACTCGGACCCAGATGATAGCGATGATGACTATGTTGATGAGGCTGGAGCAGATATCATGGAGTCTTCGACCGATCAAATTTTCTAGTCGACCAACATAACAGTAGTAGTATTCCCCCATGTATATAGTATAGACCGAGCACTTTTGTAACGATAGTTAGACCGTTGTATGCCCTTGTTTGAATTGATTGAAGTGATATTGTTTGTGTTTGTCTCATGTGCATATGGGTAGTGTTTTTCTCTCTAGACCTCACTCTATTCTATATTCTCGTCTTTTCTAAACCCTCAGATGCCTCCGAGACGTGACAATGGATTTGCTTTCCCACCGGAGCTCACTCAGTTCATCCAGCGGTAGAATGCATTGATGCAGATGTTAGTCCAGAATCAGAATCAGGGGAACAACAACAACAACAACAACAAAAACAACAACCCACCACCACCACCACATGTTGATCACTTAGCCCATTTCTTGAGGCTGAATCCGCCGGTGTTCTCCAGTAGCACCGAGCCGATAGTTGCAGATGATTGGCTACGCAAGATGGGAAGGGAGTTGACCACTACAGGATGCACAGATGTAGAGAAGGTGTGTTTTGCCGCATATCAGCTTGATGGACCCGCAGCATCATGGTGGGAGAATTTCACATCCACTTATCCTATCGACACCGTCACATGGGACCAGTTTCAGCAGGCTTTCCATACTGCCCATGTTTCAGCAGGAGCTATGGCCATGAAGAAGCATGAGTTTCACAACTTGCGCCAAGGAGCACGTACTGTTGGCCAGTATGTGGATGACTTTAGTAAGCTAGCATGTTATACCCCAGATGACGTTCCTACAGATGCAACTAAGGAGGAGAAGTTTCTGGAAGGACTGAATGATGAGCTGAGCATGCAGTTGATGGTAGCAACCTTCAACAACTACCAGGAGTTGGTAGACCGAGCTCTCGTGATTGAAGGGAAGCAGCGGCAGATTGACAGCCGCAAGAGGAAGTATGGACAAGGAAAGTACAATTCTGAAGATCAGTAGAAGCCTCGTTTTACCCCGAACTCAGGAGGACCTTTTCAGCATACCCATGGAGGAGGGAGTTCGCACAACCATAGTGGCCCCAAGAATGGTAATGGGAATGGAGGAAGCAACAGAGAGAACCACACCAACCTATCAACACCAGCCAAGAGGGATCTAAGCCACATTACCTATTTCAAATGTCAGAAGACTGGACATTATGCCACTGAATGTCCTGAAGTGAAGAACGGAAATGGAAATGGAAGCTCTGGGAAAAAGCCTAACCCTTTCAACAAGGGACAGGTGAACCACGTTAGCGTGGAGGAGGTTGAAGCCCAGCTAGATGCAGTAATAGGTAAGTTTTTGGTTAAGTCATTTACCGCAATCGTTCTTTTTGATACTGGTGCATCGCATTCATACATATCAAGGGGATTTGTGGATAAGTATAAATTGCCAACCCAAGCCCTTAGGTCACCCATGTTAGTAACCTCGCCAGGAGCTGAGTATATGGCTAGTTTGTGCTGTGATCGGTTACCATTAGGAATTGGTAACTACATGTTTCCCTCAGACCTAATAGTATTGGAGTCGCAAGGACTGGATGTGATATTAGGCATGGATTGGTTATCGAAGTATGGAGGGAACATTGAATATGCCAGTAAGTCAATTTTGCTTACCATGCCAGAAGGAAGAAGGATCAAGTATGTATCCTGGCATGTGCCAAACAGGACTCAAGTAAATTCCTTAACAAGAGTTGTACATGAGGAAGTACCCGTGGTGAAGGATTTTCCTGACGTATTTCCAGAAGAGTTGCCAGGCATGCCACCGGATAGAGACATTGAGTTTTTAATTGAGCTTTTGCCAGGCACAGGGCCAATATCTAAGAGATCGTACAGGATGCCCACAAAAGATTTGGAGGAAATTAAGAAGCAGATTAAGGAGTTACTGGATAAAGGCTATATTCGCCCAAGTTCGTCACCTTGGGGATCAACAGTGCTTCTAGTGGAGAAGAAGGACAGATCATTGAGGATGGGTGTTGATTATCGAGGATTGAATGAAGTGACTATCAAGAACAAGTACCTGCTGCCAATGATCAATGACTTGTTTGACCAGTTGCAAGGAGCTAAGGTATTTTCCAAGATCGATCTACGATCAAGATACCACCAGTTGAAGATTCGAGAGCAGGATATACCTAAGACGGCTTTTACCACTAGGTACGGGCTGTATGAGTATTACCGTTATGTCATTTGGTCCGACTAATGCACCTGCCTATTTCATGAACATGATGAACAAGGTGTTTATGGAGTTTCTGGATAAGTTCGTCGTGGTGTTCGTTGATGATATTCCGGTCTACTCAAAGAATGAAGAGGAGCATAAGGAGCATTTGCGTTCGGTACTCGGGAAGCTCAGAGAACATCAGTTATATGCCAAGTTCAGCAAATGTGAGTTTTGGTTGAAGGAAGTTGGATTCCTCATACATGTTATATCCGGAGAAGGAATAGCAGTAGACCCCACCAAAGTTGTCACTATGACAAATTGGGAAGCCCCCACATCAGTTGGAGAGATCCGGAGTTTTCTTGGACTTGCAGGATACTACCGGAGGTTCATTGAGAATTTCTCGAAGATTGCAAAGCCCATGACGAAATTGTTGAAGAAGGACACCAAGTTCAAATGGACTGAGGAATGTGAGGCCAGTTTTCAGGAGTTGAAGAAACGTTTGGTTACATTATCGGTGTTGATTCTGCCAGATCAGTGCAAAGTAGTGCTTATGCAGGAGGGAAGAGTTGTTTCATATGCCTCACGATAGCTTAATCCCCATGAGTTAAATTATGCCACCCATGATTTGGATTTAGCAGCCGTAGTGCACGCATTGAAGACTTGGAGACATTTTATCATTGGAAACCATTGCGAGGTGTACACGGATCACAAGAGTTTGAAGTACATCTTCACACAAAAGGAGTTGAATCTTAGGCAAAGGAGATGGTTGGAGCTCATAAAGGATTACGATATGAGATTGCATTATCACCCCGGAAAGGCTAACGTGGTAGCCGATGCGTTGAGCCGCAAGAGCCATGTCAACGCACTCTTGACCAGAGAGTTACCGAAGGAATTAACCGAGGATCTTCGCGAGCTATGTTTGGAGATAGTTCCGAGAGGCTATGTTGCAGCGTTGGAGATTCAGTCTACTTTGATGAATAAGATAAGAGAAGCTCAGAAGACAGACAAGGAGATTGCCGAAATAAAGGAGAAGATGAGAAAAGGAAAAGCTAAAGGTTTTCATGAGGATGAGTACGATACCTTATGGTTTGAGGATCGTGTTTATGTGCCTAATGATCCGGAGATCAGGAAGTTGATACTGCAGGAGGCCCATGATTCACCTTATTCAATTCACCCAGGAAATACCAAGATGTATCTAGATTTGAAGAAAACTTTCTGGTGGACCGGAATGAAGAAGGATATTGCAGAGTATGTAGCAGTTTGTGATGTATGTCAGAGAGTGAAGGCGGAGCATCAGAAGCCAGCAGGATTGCTACAGCCATTGTCGATACCCGAATGGAAGTGGGATAAGCTAGGCATGAATTTTATCACAGGATTACCCAGGACGCGTTCAGGCTATGACTCAATATGGGTTGTAGTCGATCGTTTGACGAAGGTAGCTCATTTCATCCCAGTGAAAACCACTTACACTAGTGCTAAGTTGGCAAAGATATACATGACCAAGATCGTATGTCTGCATGGAGTTCCAGGACCATTGTATCAGATAGAGGAACCCAGTTTACCTCAGAGTTCTGGAATCAGTTGCATGAGACTTTGGGTACTAGGCTAGAGTTCAGCACAGCCTTTCATCCGTAGACAGATGGACAGACCGAGAGAGTCAATCATATTTTGGAAGACATGGTGAGAGCTTATGCGCTAGATTATGGATCTAGTTGGGACGACAATTTGCCTTATGCAGAGTTCTCTTACAACAACAATTATCAATCCTGTCTGAAGATGGCCCCTTTCGAAGCTTTGTATGGAAGGAGGTGCAGGACACCGTTGTTGTGGGAGGAAGTTGGAGACCGTCAGTTGTTTGGACCAGATTTGATTAAAGAGTTTGAGGAGAAGGTTAAGTTAATTCACGATAGGCTCAAGGTAGCCCAGTCCAGGCAGAAGAGCTATGCAGAATCTAAATGCAAGGAGACAGTTTACGAAGTCGAAGACAGAGTTTATCTTCGTGTGTTCCCACTTCGAGGAGTTAAGCATTTTGTAATTAAGGGAAAGTTAGCGCCACATTTTGTAGGACCATACAAAGTGTTGGAACATATCGGAGAAGTTGCTTACAAGTTGGAATTGCCCGAAGGATTGTCAAGGGTTCACGATGTGTTCCACGTTTCCCAGTTGAAGAAGTGTCACGCAGAGATGGCTGATATACCTCTGAGAGATACAGTGCCACTGGAAGCGATACAGTTGGATAGTGATTTCACCTATGAGGAGAAACTAGTCAAGATTCTCAAGTTTGCCAGCCGAGTCATGCAAAGCAAGGTTATCAAGTTTTGCAAAGTTCAGTGGAGCCACCATACCAAGGATGAAGCCACCTGGGAGCGAGAAGAAGATCTACTGAAGGACCACCCTCACCTATTTTCTAGCCAACCTGAATCTCGAGGGCGAGATTCATCTTAAGGGGGGTAGGTTTGTAAAATCCCAAATTTTCAATTTGGAATGTTATACAGTAGATCATTATTGATGAGGTCATCAATACCATTGTTACACCCACAGCCCCTGCTCCTATACATACTGGACCAATTACTAGAGCTCGCACACGCCAACTAAATTACCAGGTACTTTCGTTTCTTGGTAATGATTCTAATGTTCACGAGAATATGATGCTGCCTAAATTGGATACATTTGTTTTGCTTACAAATGAAGGGCCTAGCTTGGAGAAGGATGAACATTGGAGCAAGAACAAGCATGGAGATGATGGCATGCACAAGGGGAACAAGAACGGAGTTACAAGTGATAATTTCAGGTCTTTGAAGCCACCATAACGAGTGCATGAAGCCTTGGACGAAATATACAAGATGCCACTTCATAAATTTCGTCCAGAGGCTATTCTAGGTGTTGTGTCACCTTTTTATTGGGCCAGGCCCATGTAATTTCGAAATACATAAGTATAGGCTTTTTTAGAGTCTGTATGTGTGGGGAAACAAGAGATAGGGTTGGTTTCGGACCCCTCCACCAAGGGCCACGAAATTCCCCCCTCTTCCTCCATATATACAGCCCTTAGGGAACCGTTTAGACTTTGGGATTTGTTTAGTTAAAAGTTAGCCAACGCAACTTCGTGTACTTCGTTTGTGTCCAACGACCAGACCAAGACCACTTTCGGATCCCCACCTTTATCAATACTTCATATATACTCGCAATATTCAGATTGCTTTTATCATATTCTTGCTTGTTCTTTGATTGCTTGCAGGAATAGACCTTCGTGGTCAGGTTGATTGTGCTCTGGCGTGGTCAATAACCTCTCGGAGTTAGTTTAGCGATTGCTAAGGCGCAACGTCGTGCACGTTTCTAGTCGGATCGTCAAAGTCGTCTCCACCAAATCGATAGTTATCATCTCATCGAAAGACCGGGACCCTCGCCTCTATCAAGTGGTATCAGATTTACAGGTTGCTCGGTGAGATTTTACAGTTTTCATAGTTTAGATCGAGTCTGTTCTTCATACCTACAGTCCACGAAAAAGCCACAAAAAAATTAGGGTTAGGTCATCATATCTGAACCAGTCTGAGCCTTTGCATAGTCTTTTCAGTCTTTTGCTTTGTTGAATTTGCAGTTGCATCGTCGTGTCGAGTTGCTGGTCTTAGTGTCTAGTCCTTTAGAGTTTCGAGTTCTGTTCACAAGTTGTCACGCCGCCGCCGCATCATCATCATCACCGCTGCCATATACCACCATCATCATCACCGCTGCCATATACCACCATCGCCATCACCGCTGCCATATACCACCATCGTCATCACCGCTGCCATATACCACCATCGTCATCACCGCTTCCATATACCACATATTCACCGCCATCACGATAATCCGAGTTCACCTCCATCAGTGATTCGCCACCAATCTGTGTTCCACCGCCCTACATATATCCGCCACAAGTCCGAGTTTCCACCAAATTCATCTCCGCCACCAGTCCTAGTCCGAGTCCAGTATTTGTTGGTTTGATTTTGATTTCCAGATCACGCCATACTCCGAGTCGTGACCAAGTCGGACTTCCCAACATTAGTGCCACCCGTACAAGAAAAATAGTTCCAGTTTCAAAAAAAACTAAGTCTGGAAAATTCTGGCTAGGCAGTTTCTAGACCATTTGTAGACTTTTTCGAAGAAAAAAAATTGTTGCGGAGAAAAAAAAAGTGGGGGGGGAGTGCAAAAAAAGAGAAAAAAAAGAGAAAAAAAATTTAGAGTGTGCTCCTTCCTTGATTACGTGCTGCGCCGTGATTTTGTTAGTGTTCTAGGCTCGTGTCTCTAGCACGGTCTAGCCTAGGACCAGCACAGTACCGTCGTTGAGCGTTTATTCAACTTTGCATCTCTGAATTGATTATTGCTGATCTTTTTGCTACCATATTATAAGCTTTCCCAGCTCCACATACATCTACGTCGTGCGTTTGACTCTCCCTGGTAATCGCTCTATCCAAGCTTTGAGAGTATTGACTACAATGGTTGCCGATCACCGCCTGCTGCTGGGTAAGAACTGGTAAGAATTTGAGTTTTGCTTGACGGATTTGTGACACCCACCACCACCACTTGTTAGTAGTCTGTAGGATCATATTCTTGTGTGTTTCTATTGCTGCTAACCATGCCAGGATCACAAGCCGACAAGATTGACTGGGAGAACTTAACGAACAAGGAGCTTCATGATAAGTTTCAGCAAATGATGACTGAACAGGTGCAAGATGTGCTGAACAATTTTGAAGAGGCCATGGAGAAGATCACTGGCCTTGAGAAGACGTTCGAAACAAAGCTCGATAACAGATTTAATGAACTGCTTGCGTGTCTTCCACCACCGGCTGCACCTGCCGCACCTCTGCAACAACAACAACAACTACTACTACTACTACCTCCACATCGTGAAACAACCCTCCACCGAGCGAGCCGTGTCCTTCTTTAGCCTGGCCAAACTGTTGGTGCTGCTGTTGATACTTCTGTGGCTCCTACTGCTGATGCGGATGATGATTATGCGGGTGATTACGAGGACGAGGTTGATCAAAATCAGAACTACGTGCAACCACCAGCACCACAACCACCAGGTCGTCCACATGCAAATAATCACAATGGTAGGGCTCTCACTCAGGTACGAGATCATGACCATCTTCCTAAACTGAAATTGAATATTTCACCATTTGAGGGTAGATATGTTCCTGATATATATCTTACTTGGGAGTTAGAAACTGAACAACGATTTACATGTTTACAATATCCTGAGGAGAGACGGGTTGCTGCTGCTGTTTGTGCTTTCACTAGTTTTGCATGTGTATGGTGGTCTGAACATTGTAGATTATATCCTATTCCAACTACTTGGGCTGCTTTGAAAACTGCTATGCGTACTCGTTGGGTTCCACCATATTATCAACGTGAATTGCTTCAAAAATTGCAGCGCTTAAGACAAGGGAAAAATTTTGTAGAAGAATATTATCAGGAATTACAAACTGGCATGATTAGATGTGGTATTGTTGAGGAGAATGAAGCTATGCTTGCACGTTTTATGGGTGGATTAAATAGAGAGATTCAGACCATTCTAGAGTATAAGGAGTATACTAATATCACTCGTTTATTCCATCTTGCTTGTAAAGCTAAACGTGAAGTGCAGGATCGACAAGCAATGGCGCGCACTAACTTTTCTGCAGGTCGACCTTCCTCATGGACACACGTGCATCTTCTACTTCCACTGCACCATCACCTCCATCAGGTGCCACCTCCAGCCGTGATACAAGAAAGCAGGCACAACCACCATTATCTGCCAAGAGCGCACCTGCCGGACCTACACAGAGCTCTTCTTCTTCCATGGCATCAACAGGGCACACAAGTGATATTATTTGTCGTTGTTGTAAGGGAAGAGGTCATTATGCGCGAGAATGCAAATCTTAGCGTGTGATGATTGCTACTGAGGATGGTGGGTATGAGTCCGCTAGTGACTATGATGAGGAGACTTTGGCCCTTATTACATGTGAAGAACATGGTGGATATGATTCTGATCATGAGACGCGATACATGGCTCCTGAAGACACAGACATGTATGAATGTTTAGTTGCTCAACATGTTTTGAGTGTGCAGGTCACACAAGCTGAGCAAAATCAGAGGCACAATTTGTTCCATACAAAGGGAGTTGTGAAGGAACGTTCTGTGCGCGTCATCATAGACGGAGGGAGCTGCAACAACTTGGCTAGCATGGAGATGGTGGAGAAGCTATCTCTCACCACAAGACCACATCCACATCCTTACTACATCCAATGGTTCAACAACAGTGGCAAGGTTAAGGTAACATGTACTGTTCATGTGCATTTTAGTATCTCTGCATATGCTGATTATGTTGATTGTGATTTGGTACCTATGCAAGCATGTTCCTTATTACTTGGTCGACCATGGCAATTTGATAAAAATTCTGTACACCATGGTACAAACAATCAGTATATTCTTCTTCATAAGGATAAAAATATTACTTTGCTTCCTATGACTCCTGATTCCATTTTGCGAGATGATATTAATAGGGCTAATAAAGCAAAACAGGAGAAAAATAAGAGTGAAAATCAGATTGTGGCAAAAGAATTTGAGCAACAAATGAAGCCTAATAGTAAACCATCTAGTGTTGCTTCTGAAATTAAATTGAAAAGTGCATGTTTACTTGCCACTAAATCTGATATTGATGAGCTAGATTTCAGCAAATCTGTTTGCTATGCTTTTGTGTGCAAAGAAGCATTATTTTCATTTGAGGACATGCCTTCCTCTTTGCCTCCTGCTGTCACTAACATTTTGCAGGAGTTCGCTGACGTCTTTCCACAAGACGTGCCACCGGGATTACCTCCCATTCGAGGGATTGAGCATCAGATTGACTTAATTCCCGGTGCATCATTACCCAATCGTGCACCATACCATACCAATCTAGAGGAGACGAAGGAGATTATGCGTCAAGTACAGGAGCTGCTCGACAAAGGTTATATACGCGAATCCCTTAGTCCTTGTGCTGTTCCTATTATTCTAGTGCCGAAAAAGGATGGTACATCATGTATGTGTGTTGATTGTAGAGGCATTAATAATATTACTATTCGTTATCGTCATCCTATTCCTAGGCTAGATGATATGCTTGATGAATTGAGTGGCTCTACAATATTCTCCAAAGTTGATTTGCGTAGTGGATACCATCAAATTCGTATGAAATTGGGAGATGAATGGAAAACAGCATTTAAAACTAAGTTTGGGTTATATGAGTGGTTAGTCGTGCCTTTTGGGTTAACTAATGCACCTAGTACTTTCATGAGATTAATGAACGAAGTTTTACGTGCTTTCATTGGACGATTTGTGGTAGTTTACTTTGATGACATATTGATTTATAGCAAATCTTTGGAAGAACATTTGGAACATTTATGTGCTGTTTTTATTGCTCTACGTGATGCATGTTTGTTTGGTAACCTTGGGAAGTGCACCTTTTGCACCGACCGAGTATGTTTTCTTGGCTATGTTGTTACTCCACAGGGAATTGAAGTTGATAAAGCCAAGATTGAAGCTATTGAGAGTTGGCCGCAACCCAAAACGGTCACACAAGTGAGGAGTTTTCTTGGCCTCGCTGGATTCTATAGGCGTTTTGTGAGAGATTTCAGCACCATTGCTGCACCTCTCAATGAGCTTACAAAGAAAGATGTGCCTTTTCTTTGGGGTACCGCACAGGAAGAAGCCTTCACGGTATTGAAAGATAAGTTGACACATGCTCCTTTACTCCAACTTCCTGATTTTAATAAGACTTTTGAGCTTGAATGTGATGCTAGTGGCATTGGATTAGGAGGTGTGTTATTACAAGATGGCAAACGAAGGTAGAACATGGAACAAGTTCGTCATTAACGATGGATTTGTGTTTTGTGCTAACAAGCTATGCATTCCAGCTAGCTCCGTTCGTCTTTTGTTGTTGCAGGAGGCGCATGGAGGAGGATTAATGGGACACTTTCGCGTGAAGAAGACGGAGGACATACTTGCTACACATTTATTTTGGCCAAAGATGAGACGGGATGTTGAGCGCTTTGTTGCTCGCTGCACTACATGTCAAAAAGCTAAGTCACGACTCAATCCTCGTGGTTTATATATGCCTTTGCCTGTACCTAGTGTTCCTTGGGAGGATATATCTATGGACTTTGTTTTAGGTTTACCTCGAACAAAGAAGGGGAGGGATAGCATATTTGCTGTCGTGGATAGATTCTCGAAAATGGCACACTTTATACCATGTCATAAAAGCGATGATGCTGTTAATGTTGCTGATTTGTTCTTTCGTGAAATTATTCGCTTGCATGGTGTGCCAAATACTATTGTTTCAGATCGTGATACTAAATTTCTTAGCCACTTTTGGAGATGTTTATGGGCTAAGTTGGGGGCTAAACTGCTTTATAGTACTACTTGTCACCCCCAAACTAACGGACAAACTGAAGTAGTGAATAGAACATTGTCTAACATGCTTAGGGCTATTTTGAAGAATAATAAGAAAATGTGGGAGGAATGCTTACCTCATATTGAATTTGCTTATAATCGTTCATTGCATTCTACTACTAAGATGTGCCCTTTTGAAGTTGTGTATGGTTTCCTACCTCGTGCACCTATTGATTTGTTGCCTCTTCCATCTTCGGAGAAGGTTAATTTTGATGCTAAACAACGTGTTGAATTGATTTAAAAAATGCATGAGTTAAATAAGGAAAACATTGAGCGTATGAATGCTAAATATAAACTTGTTGCAGATAAGGGTAGAAAACATGTTGTGTTTGCACCTGGAGATCTTGTCTGGTTACATTTGCGTAAGGATAGATTTCCTGATTTGCGCAAATCAAAGCTAATGCCACGTGCTGATGGTCCCTTTAAGGTGTTAGAGAAAATAAATGATAATGCATATAAACTTGAGCTGCCTGCAGATTTTGGGGTTAGTCCCACTTTTAACATTGCAGATTTGAAGCCTTATTTGGGTGAGGAAGATGAACTTCCGTCGAGGATGACTTTATTTCAAGAAGGGGAGGATGATGAGGACATCAATACCATTGTTACACCCACAGACTCTGCTGCTATACATATTGGACCAATTACTAGAGCTCGTGCACGCCAACTAAATTACCAGGTACTTTCGTTTCTTGGTAATGATTCTAATGTTCATGAGAATATGATGCTGCCTAAATTGGATACATTTGTTTTGCTTACAAATGACGGGCCTAGCTTGGAGAAGGATGAACATTGGAACAAGAACAAGCATGGAGATGATGGCATGCGCAAGGGGAACAAGAACGTAGTTACAAGTGAAGATTTCAGGTCTTTGAAGCCCCCATAATGAGTGCATGAAGCCTTGGACAAAATATACAAGATGCCACTTCATAAATTTCGTCCAGAGACTATTCTAGGTGCCGCGTCACCTTTTTATTGGGCCAGGCCCATGTAATTTCGAAATACATAAGTATACGCTATTTTTAGAGTTTGTATGTGTGGGGAAACAGGAAATAGGGTTGGTTTTGGACCCCTCCACCAAGGGCCACGAAATTCCCCCCTCTTCCTCCATATTTAGAGCCCTTAGGGCACCATTTAGACTTTGGGATTTGTTTAGTTAAAAGTTAGCCAACGCAACTTCGTGTCCAACGACCAGAGCAAGACCACTTTCGGATCCCCACCTTTATCAATACTTCATATATACTCACAATATTCGGATTGCTTTTATCATATTCTTGCTTGTTCTTCTATTGCTTGCAGGAATAGACCTTCGTGGTCAGGTTGATTGTGCTCTGGCGTGGTGAATAACCTCTCGGAGTTGGTTTAGCGATTGCTAAGGCGCAACGTCGTGCACGTTTGTAGTCGGATCGTCAAAGTCGTCTCCACCAAAATCGATAGTTATCATCTCATCGAAAGACCGGGACCCTCGCCTCTATCAGTTATTGCATATCATATTTTTATTGCATTTTGGTTTGATCCTAGAAATTCTACGCAACTTAAGGACCCACGGAGAGAGTTGGGGATTTCGTTATTTTCATATTTGAGTTTTCTCAAATTTTGAAAATAGGATCATTTGATTTTAATTATTTTATTTTCAAATATTTCTTATATAAAAATAAGAGAGAGGGAATAAAATGACTTTCCCAAAATAAAGAAATATTAAGGGTTTAATAATAAAATCAAATAATATTTTATTTCGGAGTTTCTCGCCATTTTATTTGAATTTAGGAAAAATGCGCGTTTTTCAAAATTGCATTTAGGCCCCAAATAAATGTTCATCTTGTCCGGCTTATTTTTAGAGGACGGGGAAAATTTCTTTCGGGATTTTTGGATTCAGTTTAGTATTTTCTTTATTTGTTTTTCTGCGCGAAATTATTTACAAAAAACGAACCGACCTACCGGGTCGTGTCCAACTAGGACTCCTGGCCCGGTCGGGCCTTATAAGCTGGGAGGCTGCCCCGCTAGCTCCACCGCCCGCCCTCGAAACCCTAGCCCCGTCCCCGATCCGCCGCCGCTAGCCGCCGCCGCCGCCGAGTCCCGCCGCCGGAGCCCCGCGCAGGAGCCGCCGCCGCCCTGTTCCGCCGCCAGATCCCCTCGCCGCCGGAGCCTCCGCCCACCGCCGCCGCTGAGGTAGCCGCCGGAGTTCGCCGCCGCCGCCGGCAGTTTTCTTTAGAAAATCGCCCTGTTTTTTAAAACCGCAATTTATTTTTTTAATAGACCGGTTTAGTTTTTTTCCGGTTTATTTATTTTGCGACATTCGTCTGTACGTTCGTTTTTACGAACGGTTTTCGTCGTTTAGCCGCAGACAGCGAACGTTCGTTCGTTAGCCAGTTCGTCCATTTTTCTTTTTCTCAGATTTTCCGCGATTATTTTCAATCGTGATTTCTGGTCCGATTTTCGTTCTAGTATAACTTTTCGCTCCTTTATCGGAATCAGGTGATTCAAGCGCCTGGAGTTTCGTCTCGAAAACCTCTTTCCATTCAACCAACTCAAACAAGTTTTTGCTACTGTAAAATTTGACTTAGGTCCAGATTAGTAAACGAAGCTTGTTTCTTTCGCCGTTTGACTTTCGTTGCTTCGTTTGATTTGATTCTTTTTGCAAACCAGAGTTCTTAAGTTGAACTTTCTGGTTAGATCTCTTATTTGAGTTTTACCTGTGCATTAGATGAGTGCTTATTGTATGCTTGTTTGTTTGCGATAGATTACCCGGAGTGCGCCGCTTGCTGCTACGAGTCTCTAGGTTTCACGGATCATCAGCAAGGCAAGTAACACTTTGATCATACCTCTTTACTACCCAGTTTTATTGCATTAGATCAATCCTCAAACAATTGCATGGTTAGCATCTGATTAATATGTGGGTTTTGGGAAGTAGATGAGGTAGTACCTATTACTTATTTTATTATCAACCCTTGGGAGTTACTTCTACGTTTGCTTATATTTGCTATGCTATGCTAGTAGACATGGATTGGGTGAGTGTATTCCGCGACAGATGTGAGATTGTTAATTAATGGTTTACTTAAGGTGGCAACTTAAACTCACATCTGGGTGGATTGAGGCACCTGGGGAACCCAGTGTTGCCTGTATTTTTGGAAATCCCGTGGTACCGTGTGATTCTCCTATGGACCGCCACCCAGGCTAAAAGGGATCATGAGATTTTTCATGCTAGAAACTTCCGTGTGCAGCCGCAAGCTACTATGGGCTCTAGCATAGTTGAGTATGTTGTGTGACCTCTTTCAGTGGTAGACTAGCAGATGTAGGGGGTGTAGGTTGGTACTGTCTACCCAGAGTAAAGAGTTAATGCTACTGAAAGACTGTGTCTCGGTCATCCATTTCTCAAACACCTTATAGTGCAAGAAATCAAAGGGAGGAGATCGAGTCTTGCGGGGAAAAGTGCGCAAACCTCTGCAGAGTGTATAAACTAATCATGGTTAGCCGTGTCCCCGGTTATGGACGTTTTGAGTATCTAGTATTTGGATTATCATGTGAATCTTGTCATGTTACTTAATTTAATTTGTTGGGTTTAATGATGATGCTTAATTGGGATTGAGTTGGAGGAACCTTCTCAATGTTTAACAACCACCATGATAGTTAAATAAAATTTATTCCTTTGTTGTAGGGAAAATTTGGCTTTATGCAAAACTGTAACCATAGAGCTTTCCACCAGCCATATATGCATGTAGAGATAGCATTATTCTGTTCATTACTCTCTATGTGTTACATTTCCAACATATTCCATGTGATGACCCATTTTCGGGCTGCAACGTTCATGTTGCAGACTTTTCAGATGACGAGTAAGGTGCCTTAGGTCGTGGTCTTATACTCAGTGATGTCGTTGGAGTTGATGGACTCACTTATCTTCCAAGTCTTCCGCTGTTATCGCTATTAGATGGCCTTAAGCCATATTTATTGTAATAAGTTCTCTTTTGAGACATTTGAAGTAATAAGTGTGTGATTGCTACTCTGTTATAAATCTTTCAAGTACTGTGCGTGTCAGCATTACCGATCCAGGGATGACACTGATGCACAGAGATCAGACTGTTTGAGGTCTGGTCGGTACACCCAGAGTCTGCAAATAAGGACAAGCTTCGACATTTTTTTGTTGAGAATACCCTCCCCACTGGCAAAGTCCTTTGTGCTAAACCCGTTTCTTGACATCATGCATAGGATCTTCCGCAACTCACTTTTCCCTCGCATTGGCGACAAGGACAAGGTGCACTCATATCTCGTGGACATAATGCTCAAGTGTGAGGATGCGCGTCGCCATCAGGCTGAGCCTCTTGATGTCTCTCATATCATGTGGAGTGAGCTTCAGATTGCGGTGTTCCATCGGAAGGTGCCCATCTATAGCCCCTACTTGTTCCTCTTGATCTTGAAGACTTGGGAGAAGCTCTTTCTGGATGATGAGTTCCTTGCTCCCAACTGGATTCGCCATGAGCCTATCAAGCTGTGTCGAAAGAACCAGTGGGCTAACACCATGACCCGGGCTGAGGCTGCACGGGTGGATGTTGATGAGGATGAGTTTGAGGAGGAGGTGGTTGAGGACAGTTCTGAGGAATACGCTCCTCCATCTGCTGAGCCATCTTGGGCTAAGAAGCTCAAGGCCAGGATGAAGGCTCTATTCTGCATGCAGGCCAAGGGACAGTACAAGGCTCATGTGAACGCCACGATGGCTCGTTGTTTAGACAAGGCTATTATGAGGCAGGCTGGTCTTGAGGTTGAGAGTGGCTCCGAGGAGAGGATTACAGATGAGGAACCATGGATCAGAAAGAACTGCCAGTGGAGTGAGTCTGAGGAGGATACTGGAGTTCGCTCTTCATCCCGTGTTGCAGAGGAGTCTGAGGACGAGGAACATGACTGGTGATGCATTGGAATTCTACCGCCACATGTGTCGTAGGTATCCTCTCTGCCTTTTTTGGTGTCTCGATGCCAAAGGGGGAGAGAGTGTAGGATTTGCGAGTCTTGTGTCGAGTCTTGTGTCGCTTTGCTTTCATTCCGTTGAACCTTCGTTGCTTTGGTTTGTTGGTTTGTGGTTGTGTTCGTGTGAGACCAGGAGACTATCATATGGTGTGAGACATATGCCCTCAAGCTTATCTTATTGTCTAGTATGTTTAGTAGATTGTGAGCTTATGCTATTTGGTGCACTTTACTTCATGCTCACTTACTTTACCTTGCCTCCATGCTTATTATCACTTATATTGTTGCAAGTTTTGCCTTGTCTATAAAATATAGGGGGACTGTTGATCCTACTATGTGTGCCGCACAGTCCAAAGCATATCTATAGAGTGCACACATCTAGGGGGAGCCTGTCTATATTTTATAGATGTTGGGTTTGCTTATGTTCATTTTATAACCTTATAAGCAAATCTCGTATTGTCATCAACCACCAAAAAGGGGAAGACTGTAAGGGCATATTTCTCCCTATGTAGTTTTGGTGATTGATGACAATGCATTTGCGGACTAATCGTGTGCATTGAGCATTTCAGAGATCTCATGTCTAGGCACAAGACAATTCGGTGACCCTCGGAGCCTATGGAAGACTTTCAGTGGATTTGAGTCGTAGGAAAGCCGTACTATTAAGAGGGGGTCTGCTTCGAAAAGGTTAGGGTGGAATCAACATGTACACGTCTGTTCCTTTGCACCACCTTTCCCTCACTTCATTGGAGCACCGGTCATTTGCCCTTGTCTATGCGAAGATGAAGGCCTCCAAGTGCCATAGGTTCTATGGCATGCGGTAGTACTGCTCAAGGGAGCAGTAGTACCGCAGCTGTCCACGGTAGTACCACCAAGGGAAGCGGTAGTACCGCATCATGTGGTAGTGCCGCTCTGGACCATGACCTCTAGCCCAGAATGCTAGCACGCACGGAAGTAGGTGTGGAAGTAATTTTTTACTTCCGCGCCCTACGCGGTAGTACCGCTCCCTCGGAATGGTAGTACCGTGCCGGATTTTCGCACAAACCGGAAATCAGAGGAAGTGGCCAGGGATGTAATTTTATTTGTCCATGCCTTCCCAGGCCAGTTGAACCCTGCCTTGCGGTACCGTAAGGGCGCGCGGTAGTACCACAACAGCGGTTCTATCGCTCGTTGCTATACGCAACAAGGCCTCGTCTATTCTCTGCCGCGCGGGCAGTAGTACCGCGTGGTCTAGCGGTAGTACCGCAAGCCCTTGCGGTAGTACGGCGTGTCTTTGGAGTAG
>NC_057813.1:296297820-296410104 GCF_018294505.1 Triticum aestivum
AGGGGGTCTTCTTCCCCAAGTTGACTACCTCTTCCTCCCCCAAGCTCCATTATTTCTCAAAGCTCCATTTTCACCCGATCTCTCTCCCTAGCCAATCAAAATTGTTGATTTTCTAGGCATTGTTTGAGAAGGCCCCGATCTAGACTTCCACCAAGAGAAATTTGATTCCCCCCACTAATACCTTGCGGATCTTGCTACTCTTGGGTGTTTGAGCACCCTAGACGGTTGAGGTCACTGCAGAGCCATATTCCATTGTGGTGAAGCTTCGTGGTGTCGTTGGGAGCCTCCAATTAAGTTGTGGAGATAGCCCCAACCTTGTTTGTAAAGGTTCGGTCGCCACCTTCAAGGGCACCAATAGTGGAATCACGACATCTCGCATTGTGTGAGGGCGTGAGGAGAATACGGTGGCCCTAGTGGATTCTAGGGGAGCATTGCGCCTCCACACCACTCCAACGGAGACGTACTTCCTCTCAAAGGGAAGGAACTTCGGTAACACATCCTCGTCTCCACCGACTCCACTCTTGGTTATCTCTCACATTTACTTGTGCAAGCTTATATTGTGTTGTATCCTTTGCTTGCTTGTGTGCTTGTTGTTGTTGCATTATATAGGTTGTTCACCTAGTTGCACTTCTACACAACCTACTTTCATGCTAAGTTTAATTTGGTCAGGAAAAACTAAAAATAGTTAGTTTCCTATTCAACCCCCTGATAACCCACAAGTGTAGGGGATCGCAACAGCTTTCGAGGGTAGAGTATTCAACCCAAATTTATTGATTCGACACAAGGGGAGCCAAAGAATATTCTTGAGTATTAGCACTTGAATTGTCAATTAAACCACACCTGGATAACTTAGTATCTGCAGAAAAGTATTTAGTAGCAAAGTAGTATAATAATAAAGGTAACGGTAGCAAAAGTAATGTTTTTGGGTTTTGTAGAAGTTGTAACAGTAGCAACGGAAAAGTAAATAAGCTAAGAACAATATGTGAAAAGCTCGTAGGCAATGGATCAGTGATGGATAATTATGCTGGATGCGATTCCTCATGTAATAGCTATAACATAGGGTGACACAGAACTAGCTCCAGTTCATCAATGTAATATAGCCATGTATTCTGTAAATGGTCATACGTGCTTATGGAAAAGAACTTGCATGACATCTTTTGTCCTACCCTCCCGTGGCAGCGAGGTCCTAGTGGAAACTAAGGGATATTAAGGCCTCCTTTTAATAGAGAACCGGAACAAAGCATTAGCACATAGTGAATACATGAACTCCTCAAACTACGGTCATCACCGAGAAGTATCCCGATTATTGTCACTTCGGGGTTGTCGGATCATAACACATAATAGGTGACTATAGACTTGCAAGATAGGATGAAGAACACACATATACTCATGAAAGCATAATAGGTTCAGATCTAAAATCATGGCACTCGGGCCCTAGTGACAAGCATTAAGCATAGCAAAGTCATAGCAACATCAATCTCAGAACATAGTGGATACTAGGGATCAAACCCTAACAAAACTAACTTGATTACATGGTAAATCTCATCCAACCCATCACCATCCAGCAAGCCTACGATGGAATTACTCACGCACGGCGGTGAGCATCATGAAATTGGTGATGGAGGATGGTTGATGATGACGACAACAACAAATCCCCCTCTCCGGAGCCCCAAACGGACTCCAGATCAGCCCTCCCGAGAGAGATTAGGGCTTGACGGCGGCTCCGTATCGTAAAACTCGATGATACTTTCTCTCTGATTTTTTTCTCCCCGAATGTGAATATATGGAGTTGGAGTTGACGTTGGTCGAGGTCCAGGGGGCCCACGAGACTGGGGGGCACGCCCAGGAGGAGGGGACGCGTCCCCCACCCTCATGGACATGGTGTGGGCCCTGGTCTTGATTCTTTCGCTAGTATTTTTTATATTTTCCGAAAAGTGCCTCCGTGGATTTTCAGGACATTCCGAGAACTTTTCTTTCCTACACATAAAACAACATCACGACAGTTCTACTAAAAACAGCGTTAGTCCGGGTTAGTTTCATTCAAATCATGCAAGTTAGAGTCCAAAACAAGGGCAAAAGTGTTTGGAAAAGTAGATACGTGGAGACGTATCAACCCCCCCCCCTCTAGTCAACCATATCGTTCCTTTCAGTCTTGTGTAGCTCTTTGATGACTTGTCCTTCCTTTTCGAATCCTTGCTTCTACGAGAGGGTCTTCGTTCATAACGATCATCTCTACTCCTTCTCTCTATTGGTGGTGATTCATCTCTTTTACTTCTCCTTTTTGGTGAATCTTCTGTTATCTTGTAGGGAGTCGTACACTCATTGGAGTAGTATCCGGGTCTTCCACAATTGTAGCAATTGCGATCACGACTAGAAGATCTTTCGTCATTGTAGGACCTTGACTTGGAACTTATCTCTTTGCTTCTACTCTTGTAGAACTTGTTGAAGTTATTCACCATTAAGCTCAGTTCTTCATTGAAGACTTGTTTCTCACTTGATGTTGTCGGAGCATCACATGAAGCTTTGTAAGCACCACTAGACTTGTTGCTTAGCTCTTCCTTATCCTTGAGTGACATCTCATGAGCGACAATTTACCAATGACTTTTGTTGGCTTGAGATCTTTGTAATTGGGCATCATTTGGATCAAGGTGCACACGATATCATATTTTCCATCCAAGGCTCTTAGGATCTTCTGGATGATGAATTTGTCGGTCATCTCTTCGCTTCCTAAGCAGGCAATCTCCTTTGTGATGAGAGCAAGCCTAGAGTACATTTCAGCGACTCCTTCACCATCCTTCATTTTGAACTTGTCAAGTTGACTTTGAAGCACATCCAATTTGGATTCTTTGACGGACTCGGTACCTTCGTGCATATCAACCAAAGTATCCCAAATTTCCTTTGCATTCTCAAGGCGGCTGATTTGTTGAATTCTTCAGGGCACAATCTGTTGATTAGAATATCGAAAGCCTGAGCATTGTATTGCAACATCTTCAAATCTTCCGCGGATGCTTCACGATCCGGTTCTCTTTCATCCTCGAAGTATTCACCTTGCAAACAAATACACACAATAGCCCAAATAGCGGGATTATGACCAAGAATATGCATTCCCATCTTATGCTTCCAACTAGCAAAATTAGTACGATCAAAGTAAGGACATCTACGGTGGTAATTTTCCTTGCTAGACGCCATACTCTCCTAGGTTGTGAAACCGAGGCTATGATCACCAAAGCTATGGAAATCAAGGCAAATGAAGACCAAAGCTCTAATACCACTTGTAGGGTTGAAAGTAGGTCTAGAGGGGGGTGATTAGACTACTTGACCAAATAAAAATCTAGACTTTTCCCAATTTTAAGAGTTGGCAGATTTTAGCAACTAGTACAAGTCAAACAATCAACCTACACATGCAATTCTAAGAGTGTAGCAGCGGAAAGTAAAACATTGCATATGAAGGTAAAGGGAAGGGTTTGGAGAAGGCTAACACAATGTAGACAAGAAGATTTTTGGCGTGGTTCCGATAGGCGATGCTATCGTACATCCACATTGATGGAGACATCAACCCACGAAGGGTAAAATTTGCGTGAGTCCACGGAGGGCTCCACCCATGATGGGTCCATGAAGAAGCAACCTTGTCTATCCCACCATGGTCATCACCCACGAAGGACTTGCCTCACTCGGGTAGATCTTCACGAAGTAGGCGATCTCCTTGCCCTTACAAACTCCTTGGTTCAACTCCACAATCTTGTCGGAGGCTCCCAAGTGACACCTAACCAATCTAGGAGACACCACTCTCCAAAAGGTAATAGATGGTGTGTTGATGATGAACTCCTTGCTCTTGTGCTTCAAATGATAGTCTCCCCAACACTCAACTCTCTCCCACAGATTTGGCTATGGTGGAAAGATGATTTGAGTGGAAAGCAACTCAGGGAAGGCTAGAGATCAAGATTCTTGTGGTTGGATTGGAATGTCTTAGTCTCAACACATGAGTAGGTGGTTCTCTCTCAGAAAATGAGTAGTGGAAGTGTAGGCACGTTCTGATGGCTCTCTCACAAATGGAGATGGGGCGGAGGGGTATATATAGCCTCCACACAAAATCCAACCCTTACACACATTTGATCCAACTCGGTCAGACCGAATAGAAGAACTCGATGAGATTGATTCAGTTCAAAATTTGAATGTTAGGAATCTCGGTGGGACCGACATGATCAACTCGATGTGAATGATGTGCTAGGGCTAGAGCAAAACATCATCAGTGAGACCAATTGCATGAACTCGGTGAGACTGATTTCAGCAATGAGCAAACAAAGAGTTGGTCAGCTAAACTCAGTGGGACCGATTGCTCATTTCGGTGAGACCAAAATGTTTTGAAGGGAAACAGAGAGTTTGTCATGCAAACTCGGTGGGACCGTTCGCTCATTTCGGTGAGACCAAAATGTTACGAAGGGAAACAGAGGCTTTGCAATGCCATTTCAGTGAGACCGAGATCCATATCAATGAGACTGAATTGTCTAGGGTTTCTGGCAGTGGCTATATCAATTGAATTCGGTGGCGTCGGATAGATCAAATCGGTGGGGCCGAGTTTGAATTTAAGGTTTTGGACATATGTGAAAATGAGAAAGTGGCTAAGGGTTTTGGAGCAATATTACTAAGCACTTTGAGCAAATAGACCATTAAGCAACACATCATCCCCTTTTAATAGTATTGGCTTTCCTATGGACCCAATGTGATCTAGGATCGCTAAAATGAAAATGAAGAGTCTTCAGCTTTTGCCAATCTTTGTCCTTAGCATTTTAAGGGGTCCACATCTCTAGTCCATGCCATGCCAATCATTAAAAATTTTGAAATATTTAACTTGAATGGATGTTAGTTCAATGACCCATATGTTGTTATGAATTACCAAAATCACCCTAGGATTACATGCACTTTCAAAATCCCCCTTTTTGGTAATTGATGACAACATATAGATCAAAGCTTCGACAAATGATAATATGAATGAAATACATTGTAGCTTTGAGAAGTATGTGATAAGCAAGAGCTCCCCCTAAATTTGTGCATTATTTAAGATTTGCTTTTGAATGCAAATGCAAAATCGATTAGGATCATGGGTCACTCTTCCATGTCACATACATCTTGGTGGAGCGGTCAAAATGATAGAATTAGAACAACATGCACCCATCACCAAGAGTAAACATGATTGATCATACATAAATATCATAGATAGCATCATGCAAGCACACATTAAGGCATATGATGATCAAACACATGATCACAAGAGTATATCACACACATAACACAAATGTTGTAGCATGAATCAAACAAGCAAACGATCAAACCAAATGACCCAATTAGCAAGAGAGGCAACAAAAAGGCAAAACTCTCTCTCTCTCTCTCTCTCTCTCTCTCTCTCTTTTGAAGCCTAATGATCTATACACTTTCTCCCCCTTTGGCGACAAGTTACCAAAAAGCTTGAAAATGCATAGTGCTATGCGACACTCTAGGCACTATCTCCGGGAGCTCCTAATGTGATCTTTTGGCTGGTTGCTTTGGTGTGCGTAGATGGCGTGGAGAGGACTCCATCTGCAAATACTTTAGCTGACGTTTGTGGAGCTGGAGTAGTTGAAACTAGAGGTGCAACTATGGCAGTTGTTGTAGGTGCTGACAGTGTAGTCCTAGTGTCACTGACAACTGGCACTGCTGAAAATGTCTGTTGATACGGGGCTAACGCGGTGTAGGCCGATCTTTCATGATTGGAGTGGGATCCCACAAAGAACACGAGGAAGAACGAGGAGAAATCATAAGGGGAAACACTCAAGAACAAATCCAATCACACATCCACTAGACAATCAAACACACAAGATACACAAGGTACATGAACAACAAAGTGAAAGATACAAGGTAAGGTTCTTCTCCAAGAGGAGGTCTTGATGGTATCCTAGATGATCTTCCCACGAGGGGATTCTTGATGATATCCCACAGGATCTTCTCCGAGGAGGTCTTGGCCTCCAATGGAGTAGTCTCTCTCTCTCTCAAGAGGAGAAGGTAGGAGCAAAGCTCACATACAAATGAGCTATCACTTTTGCTGACCCTAACTAAGAGGAGGGGGGAGTATATATAGTCTTAGCCACGAAGGGGTAAGTGGGAAAGGGATACATGGGCCTTTGGCCCAACTCTATGCGTAGGCAGGCGCCGGATGTCCGAGCTGGGGGCCAGATGTCCGGGCTCTCGTGAGACGCCGGATGTCCGGGGAGGATGGCCGGATGTCCGGCCCGAAGTGGCCAAACTACTAGATAGGGGCGCTGGATTTCCGGGGGAGAGCGCCGGTTGTCCGGGGGTTGCCAAGGCTCTGGATGTCCGGGCACGCAGGTCAGATGTCCGACTGCTGATGCTTCGGCTGTCTTGTTGGTGCAGCTCCTTAGAGGCTACACATGCGCCGGATGTTCGGCCTCTGGCCCGGACGTCCGGCCGCTGTAGCTTCAGCAGCTCCGTCTTCTTCCGTCGTCGCTTCCAGGCTTCCCTCACGGATGGTGTAGTTGTTCCTTGGTGCTTGCACCCCTCCTTGACATTCGTGAAGCTCCGACAATACCTATGCATGCACATGGGAGAAGTGTCAAGTAGTATGCCATCCTCGAAGGGGTCAAATGAGCACATGTAAAGGAGAAGATTCACCTTTGTGTATGTGAAGTAGATGTCGCACGTGTCACTCGCCAAACGGACTCTTGACATGGTGATGTCCATAGGATGCTCTGCATCATCTCCCCTCCCATGGGAAAGATCCGTCCTCGGATCAAAAACCAAATCACCATGGGAAAGAGATGGCTTCGCCGTGTAGAAGTGGATGTTCACCAAGTACTCGTCATCTTCAAGCTCGAAATGGGCACTCTCCAATGCCGCACCATCCTGTGATTCCTTCAAAAGAAACAAGAACAACAAACACTTGGAAAAAGAAATGTGGTTAGTGTTAGTGCAAAACCAAGCATTCAAGTGGTGATTCACTGAACAAGTGTCGTCATCATGCAAAGCATATGGTTTGACATAGGATTGTGACATGGTATGTAATCGAGCACAAGCAAAGATATCATGGAGACAATCATGTAAATGTGAGGTAGAGATGCAAATATGTGTGACAAGAGTACAAGCATCTACCTCAAGATCATAGAAAACTTGCATAAAGTGCTCGACAAATGGTCGATGGTAGGCATAGGTTTCATTCAAAACACCAAATAAGATGAGATGTCTAAACACATGGGTCAAGTGCAAGATAATCCAAGCATAACGTGCATAGGGTGTAGTGAATATAGTGTGGCACTCAACACAATAAAAAGAGCAATTGTTCATCATGTGTGATGCAATCAAGTGAATCATGTGACATGCAAAGATACATGGCATATGTGAAGAAATGATATTGGTGCAACCAACCATATGATAGTAGCAAGTAGTCCAAGAATTGGATACAAAACACAAGGTATATACGTCATGAAGCATGGAAATGTGGCAATCATGGGTGAAAGCAATATCTCGAACATGCGTGCAAATGGTGCAAGCAACACATGAAGTATGCTCTACAATATCCAAGCTCAAGAAGGATGTCACCTTGAATGTGTGTCCTTGTGCATTCTTCACAATGCCGAAGTGGTAGGAAATGTGATGTAGAAGCGAGTTGTGGTAGAATGTATGTGGCTCGCTCTCAAGAGCTCAAATGGTCAACTAACGTAAAGTGGAAGTCGACACAAAGTCCAAGTATCCTACACATGCACACAACAAAACAAAGAACGTATGCGCATGGTAGATAAACACATCATCCATCATGATGGTTCTTTTCTCTTGCACATAGCCGTTAGAATCACAAGTGCATGAATAATATGATGCAACAATGGCAATATTCATGGCACTAAGTATATGATGCAAAGAAGTAAGACAAGCATGCTTCACAAGGAATATGTCAAAATCTCCAAATATATGTGAGAATGCTATGGGGACAACCTCATTAGAAGACTAGAATCATTGTTGCACTCAATACATGGCAAATCATCTAGCATGAGGAGGCAAAATATGGAGATATATGACAAGAAGCAATAACAATCATGTGCAAAGCATGTAGATGGTTGTCATCAACCGCATGAAATGAGCAAGTATGAATCATTGGTAATGCAACATAAGCAAGCATAGTAATCAAGTCGTGCAAACTAGTGGAGCGAAGATGCAACACACTAGAGTACATCATGGCCATCATATCATGTGAGCAAATAATAGGCATGGGTAATGCACATGACATATCGCAAGCACGAACACAAAGTATGATCATAGTATCATCATAGCAATGGGACACAAAGCAAACATGTCAATAACAAGAGATATCTCCACCAAGCTTGCAAATACACATAAAAGTAATAGAATCAATCATCATGTGTAATGCAAAGCATGGGTCACAAATGCATGGAAAGGCATAGTAATGGGCATATCATGCAAAGTGAACATGGCAATATGGGCTAATGGTACATAATGTGCAATAAGCCATAACCATGTGAGGGAGATGTAGAAGAAATGCACGAAGTGTTTGCGTGAACAGAGCGGTGGGAAAGACAATCCACGTGATCCCAAGTCATCATTGCTCTCTAGAGCTCGTTTTGTCAACTCATGGGATTGTGATGTTGACAAGTATTCATGGGTACCTACACAAAAGAGACACAAACCAAAGAAATTCTGGACGTGGTAAATGTACACATCATCCATCATGAAGCGCACGTGCACATTAGAGTTAGCACAAGATAAGCATCGCTCAAAGAAATTTGATGCATGGTATAAGAACATGCCATCCATCATGAAAGAATAGTTATTGTGTATGACATGATGGGGACACAAATTGAGAATGCAATTATATGGCACATCAATAGCATGTTTATTCACGGGGAGCATATGGTGCACACAAGTATTTGGATCATGCAATGAATGGGATGGATCAAAATCTCCTAAAATATATAAGGAAACTATGGGGGTTTCCTCGTGAGCAATATCATAAACATCATATGGAGAAAATGGACAACATCCAAAACAATGCATATCCGAAGCTAGGTGGTCATGGCATGGCATATGAGATAAATGATGCAAAGGGAGCATATTAATATCATCGCAAGAAAAACAAATGCCAATAACCATCGGCTTGTCATCTATGCTATATGTGCAAATTGGGTTTATTTTAATTGCATATGCATAGTCACAACGATGAGATTGCAAATAAGACATATGGTGGATCTCATGCTTAGCATATGACAAGTCAAGCAGATTATCAAACATGATGTGACCTAAAGAATTGTCACAAGAAATCCTATGTAACATGCCATCACAACTAATAGACTCCACATGAGAATCATTATACTCATCATAAATGGGCAAATCATCGCATGGAGAAATCATACTAGCATGAAGCATGGTCCTAGGTGGATCAACATCATGCAAGCAATCAATGGTAAGAATGTCCACTAGTGGGACTAGAGCATCACCGTCACCTATGTTACCTTTGTCATTCCACTCAAGTGGTGTAGGTGAGGTGGGAAAGACCAAATGGTGGTCATCTTCATCTTGATGGAACCATGTGGGGGTGCATCATATTCCACCATGGCCATCATCTTATCCAAAGGAAGGATGAAGTCATCGAGGATCGGCGCGTCGTCATAAATGGGACCTAGCACCAAAAGAGAAGACAAGACACAATAGAGGAAGAGGTCAAGTTGTTAGAAATGCAAATGGTCTCACGAGACCTATCAACTCTCACACTCTCTCTATGTGGTGGTTCACTCACCCCCTCAAAATAGGTGCACTCAAAGTCACATATGGTGGAGTCACTCATCTCACTCAAGTGGTGGGGGTTGTGGCTCTCCTCACATGGGAATTGTGGCAACTCATCATATGTGGAGCTAGTGGTGAAGTCACTCTCACTCTCAATATGGTGGCACAAGTCACTCAAGTCATCATAGGTCGCCGTGGTCGAAGGGACAATCCCATGCTCAACCATTTCATTGTGGTCGCCGTGGATGAAGGCCAAAGATGGCACATCATCGCTCTCTTCCATGACCGAAGGGAAAATCCCATGCTCGATCATCTCGTCATCGTCACCATGGATGAAGGCCGAAGATGGAACATGATCACTCTCGCCTCCAAAGATGGAAGCATCATCCTTGCTCGCCACCTTGTCGTTCACCTCCAAAGCTTGGTCCTTGAGGGTCTACATAGATGTACTCATCGCTGCATCGTCTTGAAAAAGAGTCATGGTAGTCTCGGCATCATCAATGCCACAAAGAGGGATGGCGGTGAAGTCGAACTTGGGAGCATCGTCTTGTAGCTCATCGGGCTTGGACATCATGGTGGTACTAGCCTCATGCTTGTCGTAGAGCTTGGTCGCTGCAAAGTGTGCTTGGGGTGGAGAAGGCTTGGCCTTCATGAGTTCTTGTTCCGCCTTGAGAGCACCAACATAGTAGTCATCGAGGGACTTGTAGTTCTCAAGGAAGATAGTCTTGGAGATGTCATTGTTCAATCCTGTCGGATTACAGGTTCCGCAAACCCTTGAGAGGTTCGAACTCTAGGGTGCGTGCGGAGAGCTCAACCTACCCTGCCTGCCTACTCGCAATCCTCCTAAGCCTAGCGCGACAAGCTCGAAGAGATAAAGAGACAAAACAGTTTATCCTGGTTCGGGCCACCTTGCGGTGTAATACCCTACTCCAGCATTTTGGTGGATTGCCTCGGTGGGCTGAGGATGAACTACTATAGTGGATGGACTGGCCTCAGGAGGTGAGGTGTTCTTGAGCTTGAGGGAGCTGAGGGGATGTGAACTAGATCCGATCCTCCCCCTCTAGTGGTGGCTAAGTCCTATTTATAGTGGCCTTGGTCCTCTTCCCAAATGTTGGCGGGAAGGGATCCGACAACAGTCGGATTTGAAAGGGGACTAGTACAGCTTATCTTGACAAAAGTAGTCTTTGCCTGCGAAAAGCCTCTAGTCGTGACGCTGCGGTGGGCTCGGCGATGACCTCTGTCATGCCGTCCTGGCGGTCTTGGTCTTGTTGCACCAGAATGGTAACCTTTGGCTGATTCCTCGGGACTCCACACATGTGGCTTGCCTCATTTGCATGTTTACAACAACAAGAGCAAACAGAGTTTGTAAAAGTTTTTCTTTATCACTTTCAGTTTATCAACTGAATTGCTTGAGGACAAGCAAAGGTTTAAGCTTGGGGGAGTTGATACGTCTACGTCTCCAACATATCTACTTTTCCAAACACTTTTGCCCTTGTTTTGGACTCTAACTTGCATGATTTCAATGAAACTAACCCAGACTGACGCTGTTTTCAGCAGAACTGTCATGATGTTGTTTTATGTGTAGAAAACAAAAGGTCTCGGAATGTCTTGAAAATCCACGGAGGCACTTTGTGGAAAATATAAAAAATACTGGCGAAAGAATCAAGACCAGGGGGCCACACCCTGTCCACGAGGGTGGGGGCGTGCCCACCCACGCTGGGCGCACCCCCCTATCTCGTGGGCCCTGTCGGTGTCAAAACCGGCGGATCTCGGGTAGGGGGTCCCGAACTATGCGTCTAGGCGGATGGTAACAAGAGACAAGGGACACGATGTTTTTACCCAGGTTCGGGCCCTCTCGATGGAGGTAAAACCCTACTCCTGCTTGATTAATATTGATGATATGGGTAGTACAAGAGTAGATCTACCACGAGATCGGAGTGGCTAAACCCTAGAATCTAGCCTATGGTATGATTGTTGTTCGTCCTACGGACTAAAACTCTCCGGTTTATATAGACACCGGAGAGGGCTAGGGTTACACAGAGTCGGTTACAATGGGAGGAGATCTTCGTATCATATCGCTAAGCTTGCCTTCCACGGCAAGGAAAGTCCCATCCGGACACGGGGCCGGGTCTTCAATCTTATATCTTCGTAGTCCAGGAGTTCGGCCGAAGGTCATAGTCCGGCCATCCGGACACCCCCTAATCCAGGACTCCCTCAGTAGCCCCCGAACCAGGCTTCAATGACGACGAGTCCGGCGCGCAAGTTGTCTTCGGCATTGCAAGGCGGGTTCTCCTACAAATTCTCTGTATCCATCGAATAGTGTCCGGCTTTTAGTGCGTGCTGCCCTCCTCTGCTTCTGTGCCCCATAATGACCATCTTCCACGTGCCAAACGAATGCGAAAAGCCAGGGGATTTTTTCCGTTACCCCCCTGGTTGCGTTAATGAACCGCCCATAAAAGAGACGGGGATTTAGATCCAATTCACACCATCTTCCCTCCGCAAGATTTCATCAGAGTGCCTTCGACAGAGATCCATTCCACCATGGCCGGTCGGTGCAGCTCCTCCTCTCGCCCCTCCAGCGCTCGGCCCGGAGATTGGGGGCAGTGTTCCGTCCTGCATAGCGAGCTAGTAGTGCTTCAGTCCAAGTGGCTTCTTTCCCCAACATATATGGTCCCAGTTCGAGCCGGGACTGCCACCTATAGCGGCGGAGAGCAGGCGGAGAGCGTCCCCCATCCCTCTTGAGGAGAGAGGGTATGCCTAGTCCCTTATTTAATGAGAGGACTCGGATTTCCAATTCATCCGTTTCTTCGAGGGTTGCTGGAGTTCTACGGCCTCCAGCTACACAACCTCAGGCCCGCCTCCATTCTGCACATTGCGGGCTTCGTGGCCCTCTACGAGCTGTTCTTGGGCATTGAGGCCCATTTCGCGTTGTGGAAGAGATTGTTTTTCCTTGTGCCTCGTTCTCAGGAGGGGTCTATTTATCAAGTGGGCGGAGCCGAACTATGGCGCATTGCCGGGACCGGATATCTATCCGGCACCCCAAAGAGGGCGTCCGAAGACTGGCCCTCGGAATGGTTTTATATAGATGATGTCCCCCTGCCGGACCCTGTACGGATCGGCCTCCCCGAGTTCAATAATGCTCCATTGAAGAAGCGCCTGAGTTGGCGCCCACGGAACCCTCAGAGGGAAGCTGACAGGGACGTCCTGTACCTGATGAGCCGGATAAGGTTGTTGGCTCATTCCGGACTAACCATGATCAAGGTCATGGCCATATGCATCACGCGAGGGGTGCAGCCGCTTCAATACAGAGGCCACCCCATGTGGGATTTCAACGGGGAGGATGATGCTACCCGGTGCGGTCGCAAGGGGCCAGATTCGGCCGCCACTTTAACGAGAATCTTATCCGCTTTGTATAAGGGGGAGGAGGAAGAATTCCTCTGTGTCAACCCGGAAGGCGGATTCTCTATGTACAATCCTCCTAGTTGGGTGAGCGGACACTTTCACTTGCCTATCCATTTTCGAAATTCCTGTAGTTGAGTACTTAGACTAGTAATGTTTAAATGCAGGAGCTGCGCCAGGATGTGAAGGAAATAAACAGCCCTGCTCCACAACCCGAGGATCCGGAACGGTCCCTCGATCCGGACTCCCAAGAAGATCCGGACTTATGCGTGGAGTTGGTTGATGGAGTATTTCATCAATTGAGCAAGGATAACTCCTTAGTGGCCATCACGGCCGACTACCCCGGACTACTTCCAGCTTCCAAGGTAACTAAGACCGAAGTCCCAGTATTCTCATGCTTTATCTTGCATGCCGTGCACTAACAACGCTTCGCAGGGTAAATCCTTGAGGCGGAAGGCCGAGCCCACGATGGGCAGCCAACAAGGGCCGCTGAAACCAGGCAGGCAAAAAAGAAGTGCGGACCAGATCAAGATTCCGGTGCAACGGTATGGTGTGCGGATTTAACGCCTAGGGTTTATGCCCTTGAGTCTTACTAATGCTCATGATTTTCTTAGAAAGAAGAGATTCCGCCAGACTATGTCCGCCGGCCAAGGTTCGAGGCCGGGTCCGGAAGCGGAGGCAGACACGGGACGTGCCTCGGGCGCTCCTCCGACAGAGGGCACCGACGGGCTATCTGCCACCAATTCAGAGGTGGAGAGTGCCCTAAACCACAGGCGTCGCCGGACTGTTCTTCGTGACGCGTGTTTCTCCCCAGAGGCGTTGGACGCCTTTAATACAGGAGATGCATATCTCCGTGCTGCTCAAAATGGTCTAGCCAGAGCCACGGAGCAGTATGTGAAAGACATACAGGTGAGTAGAATTGAAGGTTATATATGTCAGTAGCCCCCGAGACTTGAAACAGTGAAGATAACTGTTTGAAGGATCATGTGCTATGCAGTGTCTTACAAAGAAGAACACGCAATTGTGCCAGGAGCTCGAAGAGTGCAAGGCTCAGCTCGACGCCACATTGGCCAATTCAGAGAATGTCAAGGGGACGCCCGCAGGTAATATGTGCTTCGAAAGGTACCTCCGTTTTGAAATATGGCAGGCGTGCAACCCTGACTATAATAATGCAGATGAGGCGGGAGTAAATCCGGACCAGCAACAACTCCTACGCCAACTAAAGGCTGGCGAGAACATGCTGACGAGGGTGAGGCAAGAGAAGAACAAGCTTCAAGACGCCAATACCCAGCTGGGCGAGGAACTGAAAGACGTTCGCATTCAGCTGTCTTCTGCCGTGAAGGAGAATTGGCGACTTCGACGCGGCATTTTTAGTAAGTGCTTGAGCGAATCTTCAAAAAAAGAATTCGGCGAGGAAGTCGATTTGACAGAGCTATGTCTGTAGGTCTGCTGACGGGTCATCCGGTGGAGGAAATGCCCGGTTCATCAGGAGACCTTCTTCCCGAGCTGTTGCAACTACACGAGCGAGTTCGGCGGGCAATGCGAGGCGTCGTCTAGGCTATGTGGCCATCCCTCTTCGTGCCCGAAGGCCTTGAGCAGCTTGCCAAGAAGCAGGAGGGAGTGCGGCAGCGCTTCCGGTTATGGAAGATATCGGCTTACCGTCAAGGTGCCAGGGAGGCCTGGGCCATGGTGAAGACTCGGTACACGAAGGCTGACCCAAACCACATGGCCGAGGTCGGCCCTATAGGTCCGGACGGAAAGGAGATCCCGGTCAGCTCGGCATATGGCCAGGTGGAGCTGGCTGCAAAGTATTCCCAACAGGACTGTAAATTAGACCGCCTGTTAGATGGCATTGAAGAAGAATATGCCGAGTCGGATTGACTATGTAAAAAATGACATAAAAAATGTCCTCTAGCCGGATTGTAGATCGTTTGTCATTGTGGACCTTTTCGCTTCGACCTCTGGACCCTATAGTCCGGAGTGTGTCCGAATACCCTCTTTGTTATGTAAGAACCGGGGCATGCATGGAGACAAGGCGTAGGGGTCATAAGTGCTTTAGCAGACAAGTGCCCAACTAGTTATGTTATATTACATGGTTAGTAAGAAACATCTTCCAGATAGAATAGTTCCGTTAGGGGTTCCTTTCCCTGGGAGGCATGCCCTAAAGTGCATGTCCGAACTGCCAGAAAGAGCAGAAAATCATCTAGGGGCAAAAAAGTAAATACGAAAGATCATCTTTTAGCTCACCGACCGAATATTCCCTTAAGAACGCTAGCTTTCGGCTTCACCCAGTCTGAGGTACACATCCGGCTGACCCGGCAGTAACAATCGCAGAGGTGCTCCCTTTACCACCTAGCCGAACAAACGGGAATGTAGGGGTAAGCACAGGAGCCAGGCAACCTAGCTTGGCCAAAACTTAAGTCATATCGATGCATATAATGGTGTGTAAAAGGTTCATGCGGAAGCATTACACATGTTTTGGGCATGAGGCCCGTTTTATATAAACTTCTTGGTAGAGAAGCCCCCAGGTATTGTGAGCGCAGGTAGCGCGTCAGGTGCGTGCGAATATTGCACATGCGAGCCCCTAAGGGCTTGTGAGAAAAAAGGGGGAGGGAGAAGGAACAAAATCCCAGACTGCCAAAAAATAAAAACAAAAAAATAAACAAAGGGACGAGGTGAGGAGACGAACACGGAGTCTGGTGCTAGGCGTAGAACCTTCGTAGGCGTGCTGCATTCCATGGGTTCGGCTCGAGTCGGTTGTCCGATGCGCCTCGCGGACGGTACGCTCCGCCGGTCAGTACTTGGTCGATGATGAAGGGGCCCTCCCATTTGGGCTTTAATTTATCCTTTTTCTTGTCCGGCAGGCGTAGAACTAGTTCGCCAACGTTATATGTTTTGGCCCGTACTTCTCTGCTTTGATATCTTCGAGACTGCTGTTGATAGAATGCGGAACAAGCCTTTGCCACGTCGCGCTCCACTTCCAATGCGTCCAAGTTGTCCTGCCGATCGAGCTCGGCTTCTCTTTCTTCATACATGCGCACTCAAGGTGAGTCATGGATTATGTCGCATGGCAGTACCGCCTCTGCGCCGTATACCATAAAAAATGGTGTAAATCCGGTAGTGCGATTCGGCGTGGTCCGCAGCCCCCAGAGTACGGAGTCAAGCTCCTCTACCCAGTGTGTGTCAGATTCCTTGAGGGATCGCACTAGTCTGGGTTTGATGCCGCTCATAATGAGATCGTTGGCCCGTTCGACTTGACTGTTAGTTTGAGGGTGATAGACTGAAGCGTAGTCGAGCTTGATGCCCATGTTCTTGCACCAAAGTTTGACTTCATCGGCCGTGAAGTTTGTGCCGTTGTCAGTTATGATGCTATGGGGGACACCGTAATGGTGTACAACCCCGGAAAGGAAGTCTATCACTGGTCCGGATTCTGCCGTCTTTACAGGCTTGGCTTCTATCCATTTGGTGAATTTGTCCACCATGACCAATAGGTATTTTTTCTTGTGGGTTCCTCCTTTAAGGGGTCCGACCATGTCAAGCCCCCAGACCGCGAAAGGCCAGGTAATGGGTATAGTTTGTAGGGTGGTAGGCGGCATGTGGCTTTGGTTGGTGAATAACTGGCAACCAATACATCGTTGTACTAAATCCTGAGCGTCTTCCCGGGCCGTTGGCCAATAAAATCCGGTATGGAAGGCCTTGCTTACAAGGGCCCGGGCTGCGGTGTGGTGCCCGCCGAGTCCGGCATGGATTTCAGCCAAAAGGTCTCGTCCTTCTTCTTTGGATATACACCTTTGCAGGACTCCGGTTGTGCTTTTCTTGTAAAGCTCTCCCTCGTGGACTTTGTAGGCTTTAGATCGCCGCACTATGCAGCGGGCCTCATTTTGGTCCTCAGGAAGTTCCTGCCTAGTTAGGTAGGCTAGGAATGGCTCTGTCCAAGGGGCAATGACTGCCATTATTTCGTGGGCTGACGGTGTTGTTTCATTGGCGTAGCCCCTAATTGTGTCAGGATGCTCGGTGAGGGGCAGTGTAGTTGTGTCCGGGCTATCGTTTCCGGATTCTCTATCCCATGATACAGATGGCTTGAACAGCCTTTCTAGGAAGATGTTGGAAGGGTCCTCGCGCTTGGCACCAATGCGTGCCAGCACGTCTGCTGCTTGGTTGTTTTCCCGGGCTATGTGATGAAATTCGAGCCCCTCAAACCGAGCTGACATCTTTAAGATGGCGTTGCGGTAAGCTGCCATTTTCGGGTCCTTGGTGTCGAAGTCTCCATTTATTTGGGATATTGCGAGATTTGAATCCCCGCGGACCTCTAGGCGCTGAATGCCCATGGAGACTGCCATTCAGAGGCCATGTAAAAGGGCCTCTTATTCGGCTGCGTTGTTCGAATCCGTGTACATTATCTGAAGTACGTATTGGACTGTGCCCCCGGTTGGGGACGTCAGAACGACGCCAGCCCCCAGGCCAGCCAACATTTTGGAGCCGTCGAAGTGCATGATCCAGTTGGAGTATGCGCCGTATTCTTTAGGGAGTTCGGCTTCAGTCCATTCGGCAATGAAGTTGGCCAAAACCTGCGACTTAATAGCTCGCCTTGGCTTGTAGGTTATGTCGAACGGGAGGAGCTCGATGGCCCATTTGGCAATCCGGCCCGTTGTGTCGCGGTTGTTTATAATGTCATTAAGGGGTACTTCGGATGCCACTGTTATGGAGCACTCTTGAAAGTAGTGTCGCAGCTTCCGGGATGCCATGAACACCGCGTATGCTATCTTTTGATAATGCGGGTACCGTGACTTGCATGGAGTTAGCACGGTGGACACGTAGTACACTGGTTTTTGGAGGGGGAACTTGTGTCCGTCCGCCTCTCGTTCGACGACGAGCACCGCGCTTACCACTTGATGGGTTGCCGCGATGTATAATAGCATTGGTTCACCCGTGTTGGGCGCGGCCAGGACTGGATTTGTTGCCAATATGGCTTTTATTTCTTCGAGTCTGGCCGTGGCGGCCTCCGTCCACTCGAAGTGGTCGGTGCGCCGTAGGAGGCGATAGAGGGGTAATGCCTTTTCTCCTAAGCGGGAGATAAAGCGGCTTAGAGCCGCCACGCATCCTGTCAGTTTTTGTATTTGTTTGAGGTCCTTTGGGGTATCTAATTGTGACAGAGCTCGGATCTTGGCTGGGTTTGCTTCGATTCCTCTACCGGATACGATGAAGCCCAGGAGCTTTCCGGCTGGTACGCCGAAAACGCATTTTTCTGGGTTGAGCTTAATGTCATATGTTCGGAGATTGTCGAATGTGAGCCTCAAGTCGTCTACTAGAGTATCGACGTGTTTGGTTTTGAAGACCACGTCATCTACGTATGCTTCGACCGTTTTGCCGATCTGGTTGGCCAGACATGTCTGAATCATGCGCTGATATGTTGCGCCGGCGTTTTTGAGCCCGAAGGGCATCGTGTTGAAGCAGAATGGGCCGTATGGGGTGATGAATGCCGTGGCGGCCTGGTCTGACTCTGCCATCTTGATTTGGTGGTAGCCAGAGTATGCATCGAGGAAACACAATGAGTCGTGTCCTGCGGTGGCGTTGATGATTTGATCAATTCGGGGGAGTGGGAAAGGGTCCTTTGGACAGTCCTTGTTTAGGTCTTTGAAATTGACACATAGGCGCCAGGATTTGTCCTTCTTTGGTACCATCACCAGGTTTGCTAGCCAGTCTGGATGTTTTATGTCTCTGATGAACCCGGCTTCCAGTAGTTTTGCTAGCTCCTCTCCCATGGCTTGTCTCTTAGGTTCGGAAAAGCGCCGTAGGGTCTGCTTGACGGGTTTAAACCCTTTTAAGATGTTCAGGCTGTGTTCGGCCAGCCTACGTGGGATTCCTAGCATATCCGAGGGGTGTCAGGCGAAAATGTCCCAATTTTCTCGCAGAAAGCCTCTGAGTGCAGTGTCTACATCGGGTTTTAATTGTGCCCCGATGGAGGCCGTTTTTGTAGGGTCCGTTGGATGGACTTGGAATTTGACTATTTCGTCCGCTGGTTTAAAAGAGGTGGACTTGGATCTCTTGTCTAGTATCACGTCGTCCCTGTCCACCGTGGAGCGCAACACCGTTAATTCCTTGGCCACTAGGGCCTCAGATAATGCCTCCAGGGCCAGTGCGGCTATCTTGTTTTCCGCACGGAGCGCTATGTCCGGATCACTTGCGAGAGTGATGATTCCATTGGGCCCGGGCATTTTGAGCTTCATGTACCCGTAATGGGGTATGGCTTGGAAAATTGTAAATGCTTCTTGCCCTAGCAGGGCGTGGTAGCCGCTGCTGAACAGGGCCACTTGAAACGTGACCTCCTCGGACCTGTAATTGTTCGGTGTGCCGAACACCACATCCAGTGTGATTTTTCCTGAACAGCACGCTTCCCGGCTTGGGATTATTCCCCTAAAAGTTGTGTTGCTTCGCCCAATGCGGCTCCAGTCAATTTCCATTTTTTGCAGGGTTTCCTCGTAGATGAGGTTGAGTCCGCTGCCGCCGTCCATGAGTACCTTTGTAAGTCGGAAGCCGTCCACTATCGGACTGAGGACCAATGCGGCTGGTGCTCGGGCTGTCCGGAATTTAGGTTTGTCACTGGCATTAAAGGTGATAGCCGTGTCACTCCATGGGTTTATTGTTGCTACTTGGTAGACTTCGCCGAGGTTGCGGAGCGTTCGTTTCCTTGCATTGTTTGATGTGAACGTCTCGAAGACTGTCGATATCGTACTGGGGAGGTATTCTTCGGGTACTGGAGTTAAAAGCTCCTCGCCGCTTCTGGCTACCTGCCGTAGTATCCAACATGCTCTGAGGCTGTGCGTTGGTGTGGCTTTCCTTGAATTATGAATTCTACAGGCTCCATTGAGCCATCCTTTCAATACGGTCCCGTACCCTGTAGAGGGCTTTTGTTTTTTGATATTTGGCTCGGATGCCTGGCGATAATGCGCCCTTTTGTTTCGGACTCGTGTTATATTCGGGGCCGGATTGTCCCAGAACTTATCTTCCGTTTTCCAAACGCTTTCAATCGCATATAACTTTTGTACTATGGATGTCAAGTCGGCGAATCGTGTAATTTCGCGGCGACTTATGGCGTTGAGGATTCCGATGTCCGTGCAGTTGTTAAGGAAGAGTAAAATTGCTTCTTTCTCACAGCAGTCCTTTATCCTGTTCATAACCAGGAGGAATCTGGCCCAGTAGTGGTGTACTGCTTCTCCGGACTCTTGCCGTATTAGGGATAAATCCCGTATAGTTGGGTGGGCGGGTGGAAATAAATCCGGAACCCTGCCCGATGTAAGATTCAGGGGCCGAGCAGTTTCCGAATTCGGAAGCTTGCTCTCTCGGATATTATTCAATGAATTGGGCCTGCTGCCTGACTTTAAGTTCAGGGTTCGGGTGACATCCTTGCCTCCGCGGGTTTCCGGCTTGGAGGGATCGGGAATCCGGATGCATCTGGTCCTTAGGGCGGGCGAAGATTCGCCACATTGTTCTTCCACCACTTCGACGTGGTGGGTAATCTGGGGAGAGTCAATCTCTCTCTGATCAGGTTTAAGCCCAATCTGGTCGTAATCAGTAGCGACTCACAGGGCTGTGATGCGATCCAGGAGTTCGTTCAGGGAGAAGAGCTCCATCGGATCTAACTGCTCGGCGAGCTCCGAGCTGATGCGAAGATTGCTTTCGATGGCCCGAGAGGTCATCATTGGCGCGGTGCCCGGACTGGCGGTCATCAAAAACCTGCCTAGCCGGAGAGTTTGGCCGACAGCCAAAGCTCCTTTAGCAACGACGCCGTCTTTAAAGACGGGGTGCGGCATCCTTCCTGATGGTGACGACACAGCGGAACTCTCAATGAAAGCACCAATGTCGGTGTCAAAATCGGTGGATCTCGGGTAGGGGGTTCCGAACTATGCGTCTAGGCGGATGGTAACAGGAGACAAGGGACACGATGTTTTTACCCAGGTTCAGGCCCTCTCGATGGAGGTAAAACCCTACTCCTGCTTGATTAATATTGATGATATGGGTAGTACAAGAGTAGATCTACCACGAGATCGGAGTGGCTAAACCCTAAAATCTAGCCTATGGTATGATTGTTGTTCGTCCTACGGACTAAAACTCTCCGGTTTATATAGACACCAGAGAGGGGTAGGGTTACACAGAGTCGGTTACAATGGGAGGAGATCTTCGTATCGTATCGCTAAGCTTGCCTTCCACGCCAAGGAAAGTCCCATCCGGACACGGGGCCGGGTCTTCAATCTTGTATCTTCGTAGTCCAGGAGTTCGGCCAAAGGTCATAGTCCGGCCATCCGGACACCCCCTAATCCAGGACTCCCTCAGGCCCCCTGAGGCTCCGCCGACCTCAACTCCAACTCCATATATTCTGTCTTGCGGAGAAAAAATCAGAGAGAAAGTTTCATCGTGTTTTACGATACAGAGCCGCCGCCAAGCCCTAATCACTCTCGGGAGGGCTGATCTGGAGTCCGTTTGGGGCTCCGGAGAGGGGGATTCGTCGCCGTCGTCATCATCAATGATCCTCCATCACCAATTTCATGATGCTCACCGCCGTGCGTGAGTAATTCCATCGTAGGCTTGCTGGACGGTTGGATGAGATTTACCATGTAATCAAGTTAGTTTTGTTAGGGTTTGATCCCTAGTATCCACTATGTTCTGAGATTGATGTTGCTATGACTTTGTTATGCTTAATGCTTGTCACTAGGGCCCGAGTGCCATGATTTCAGATCTGAATCTATTATGTTTTGATGAATATATGTGGGTTCTTGATCCTATCTTGCAAGTCTATAGTCACCTATTATGTGTTATGATCCGACAACCCCGAAGTGACAATAATCGGGATACTTCTCGGTGATGACCGTAGTTTGAGGAGTTCATGTATTCACTATGTGTTAATGCTTTCTTCCGGTTCTCTACTAAAAGGAGGCCTTAATATCCCTTAGTTTCCGCTAGGACCCCGCTGTCACGGGAGGGTAGGACAAAAGATGTCATGCAAGTTCTTTTCCATAAGCATGTATGACTATTTATGGAATACATGCCTACATTACATTGATGAATTGGAGCTAGTTCTATGTCACCCTATGTTATAGCTATTACATGAGAAATCGCATCTGACATAATTATCCATCACTGATCCAATGCCTACGAGCTTTTCACATATTGTTCTTCGCTTATTTACTTTTTCGTTGCTATTGTTACAATCACTACAAAACCCAAAAATATTACTTTTTCTACCGTTACCTTTATTATCATACTACTTTGCAACTAAATACTTTGCTACAGATACAAAGTTATCCAGGTGTGGTTGAATTGACAACTCAACTGCTAATACTAAATAATATTCTTTGGCTCCCCTTGTGTCGAATCAATAAATTTGGGTTGAATACTTTACCCCCGAAAGCTGTTGCGATCCCCTACACTTGTGGGTTATCAGGGAGAGCGCCGGATGTCCGGGGGTTTCCGAGGCATCGGATATCCGGGCACGCGGTCCGGATGTCCGACCGCTGATGCTTCGATCGTCTTGTTGGTGCAGCTCCTTGGAGGCTGCACAGGCGCCAGATGTCCGGCCTCTGGCCCGTATGTCCGGCTGTTGTAGCTTCAGCATCTCCGTCTTCTTCTGTCGTCGCTTCTAGGTTTCCCTCGCGGATGGTGTAGTTGTTCCTTGGCGCTTGCACTCCTCCTCGACATTCGTGAAGCTCCGACAATACCTATGCATGCACATGGGAGAAGCATCAAGTAGTATACCATCCTCGAAGGGGTCAAGTGAGCATGTGTAAAGGAGAAGATTCACCTTTGTGTATGTGAAGTAGATGTCGCACATGTCACTCGCCAAACGGACTCTTGACATGGTGATGTCCATAAGATGCTCTGCATCATCTGTGCACTTAGCACTCGCTGAAAAGTGTTTGTGGTAGGTCTGTCAGTCGTGTCCTCAATCTCTTCTTCCTCTTCTTTCCTCCAGCGGCCTCTTCTTCCCTTGGTTCAATGGTGTACTCCATAGTTTCCTGTGTGGAGGCTCTGGTTTAAACATAGGCTTCCTCTTGGCAGGAGCTTTCTTCTGCATTCCAGGCTTTCCAGCAGCAGTAGCAGCATACTCTTTCTTGACTACCTTTTCCTTTGAGGCCACCTCCTCATCAACAACAAAGTCCTCATCTTCAGATTCTGAAGTTCTCTTCTTCCTTTGCCTAGAAGCAGCCTTAGGCACATTTCTTGGAGTGCTTCTGCTACCTTCATCATAACTGATGTTGGAGGGACTAGTGCCCTCACTGAGATTCACTTGTTCTTCAAATCTGTTCTGGCTGTCACTGCCCTCTGACATTTCTGAAACTAGCCCTGTGAATAGATGGGTATGGGTAGAGTGGATGAGCATCACAAAGCACAGCTATTTTGCAAAAAAAAATTGAGACAAAAACTTAACTCTAGTTTTCTGCAGAAAGAATTTCGGAGCTACCGATTTGAAAAACTCGGTGACACCGAAGCACAATTAGAGTCTAAACATACAATTTCGGTCAGACTGAAATGCAATTCAGTGACTCCAAGATGCTAGGGTTTCACAGAGTAATTGATTTTGGTCACACTGATTAGTACGCTTCGGTCAGGCCGAGTTGTACTTGTGCAATGGCATAAGCTAAATCGGCGAAACCGAGATCCTCAGATCGGTCGGTTCGAGATGAGTTCGACAGAAAGCTAACCCTAAGTTTTTGCATCAAATCGATTATAATGGATTCTTTCGATGAATAGATTGATCTCATTCGTGGAAAGAACAATGACAATGATCTTTGTGCAAGAATCGGAGTAAGAGAACGCACAAAGAGGTTGAGTTCTTACCCTAACTTGGAGACGGACTCACTACGGCGACAAGGCGGTGAGATTCCCATTGACGGCGACAGAGACCAGCGGCAAGAGGCACTGGCGATGATCCGGAGACCAAGGGGGCAGCAGTGCTGGGAGGCGCAGTCGAGTGGTTTGGAGAAGTTTCCAAATTTTCAACCCGTGATATATAATACCCAGTCACTATCGGTGTGACCGAGTGGAATGACCCAATGGCACCGAGATGCAAAACTGCTAGCAGTTACTGCAACTCGGTGTGACCGAATTGTTCTAATAGGTTGAACCGAGATGAAAACCTAGATTAACTTAATGAATTCGGTGAAACTGAGTAGGAGTGAGTTGGTCTGACCAAGATGCATTAAGAGTTTTTGGAAGTTTAAGCCCTTGACGGATCGGTGGCTCCGAGTGCTCCTCACCCAGAGGGTCCGAATTCGACTTGTTCAAAATTTGTGATGTATCATGAATAAAGTTTGAGACGAGAAAAACATAGATAGCTAGAGGGAGTACATAGGAATTCTTATTAACTTGGCAAAAAATCCAAACAATCAAAGAAACAAATGGATGTCCTCAAATGGAGAAAATTATACAACCAACATGCTCACACAATAAGATAGCAAATAAAATATGTGGCAAAGCATGCACAAACACTCTAGCATCTATCAAGCAATTGGCAATGACTAGGTCATCTATATGCGAGTATATTGACTTAGGAGTCAAATTAGAAAATTTGATCATAAGTTATACTCTTCCTTTAAGCACAAGTGGGATTACCACTTTTACACAAAGCATTGTTGTGTTCACATCATTAGAGTTGCTTTAGCTCAATTCTTAGAGCAAAGCTACCCCTAGATGTGATATCCCCCCTTAGAGGGATGAACTAACCTTGGGTTTTGTCGATGATGACTTCATGTAGGTGTTGAAGATGTGTGAAAGGATCGATATGGTTGACTAGAGGGGGGGGTGAATAGGCAACTAACAATTTTTAGACTTTTCTTTAACAATTTAAACCTTGCAATGAAATAGGTTGTCTAGATGTGCAACTACGTGGACAACCTATATGATGCAAAGACAATAAGCACACAAGCAAGCAATGGATATAACTCAAGTAAGCTTGCAAAAGTAAAGGGACAAGATAACCAAGAGTGGAGCCGGTGGAGACGAGGATGTGTTACCGAAGTTCCTTCCTTTTAAGGGGAAGTACGTCTCTGTTAGAGCGGTGTGGAGGCACAATGCTCCCCAAGAAGCCACTAAGGCCACCGTAATCTCCTCACGCCCTCACACAATGCGAGATGCCGTGATTCCACTATTGGAGCCCTTGAAGGCGGCAACCGGACCTTTACAAACAAGATTGGGGCTATCTGCACAACACTTGGAGGCTCCCAACAACACCACGAAGCTTCACCACAATGGAGTATGGCTTCAGGTGACCTCAACCGTCTAGGGTGCTCAACACCCAAGAGTAACAAGATCCGCTAGGGATAAGTGGGGGGAATCAAATTTCTCTTGGTGGAAGTGTAGATCTGGGCCTTCTCAACCAATCCCGAGCAAATCAACAAGTTTGATTGGCTAGGGAGAGAGATCGGGCGAAAATGGAGCTTGGAGCAACAATGGATCTTTGGGGAAAGAGGTAAGTCAACTTTGGGGAAGAGGACCCCTTTATATAGTGGGGGAAACAATCCAACTGTTATCCCACTCACCAGCCCCGCACAGAGCGGTACTACCGCTAGGGAAGGGCGGTACTACCGCTCCGGGCGGTACTATCGCTCAACCCAGCGGTACTGCCGCGCTGCCAGGGCCCTGACCCCAGGGCGGTACTACCGCTAGGGAAGGGTGGTACTACCACTTAGGGCGGTACTACCGCTCCTACTACCGCCCTTAGTGCCGCAAAACCCGACACAAAAAACTTCGTTCGAGAATCGAGGCGGAAGTAGCCCAGACGCACAGTGGTACTACGGCCGAAAACCCCAAGCGGTACTACCGTTCGGAGAGCGGTACTACCGCTTGGAGCGGTACTACCGCTCTGAGAGCGGTACTACCGCTGGGGAGCTTCGGCGGTACTACCGCTGTGGGTCGCGGTACTACCGCTGGGGCAGAGCAAGGCATAGCAAGGGGAAAACGGCAGCTCAAGAGAGGCGGAAGGAAAGACGACGGGTGTGATAAGGATGTGTACGTGTGATTCCACCCAAGTCTTACCAAAGCGGATCCCCTCTTGATAGTATGGTGACTCCTACGAAACTAGTCCACCAACAACGAAACGAAGGAGCTACACCGTCTTGAATTACAACACTGAGGGGAGGAAATCATCCCGTGCCAATGGATGAATCTCTGAAAGAACTAAACACACACGATTAGTCCGCACAAGCATTGTCATCAATCACCAAAACATCTTGGGGATAAATATGCCCTTACAATGTGGATGCTCAATGTTTATGTAGATCATTTGTAGCAATCAATTGGAGTGAGTTGCACTTTGAATACCTACATGGGCTAGTCCCACAAGGAACATACAAGGATATCCATAGACATGGACTGAAATACACATATGATGATGCCCATGAAAGCATTACGTTACCTTGTCCCTTGTCTTACCAACAAGAGGGTTTGTGACTCCTTGAAGTAGTGCAAGATATGAAAGTTGATTGCACTTGTTCTAGCCAAAATGAATATCAGTGAAGTATGTTGGCGGAGATACCCTCAAGAACTCTCTAGTTCTTCTTCTTTGGGATCCACATCAACTTGATGGGAATCCTTGGAGTTGTAGTCATACTTGATGAAGTAGAACTTGATGTATTCTTGGGAACCCACTTGACCAAGGCCTTAGGACCTTCTTCAAATGAATCAATCTCTTCTTGAAGCTTGTCCTTGCCTTTTAGCTTGTGGTCCTATGGCGGAAGATCATCTTGAGTTTGTGTTCCCTTGAAAGAAGTGGGCTCATACTTCTCTTATTGAGGAACAAACTTCATCTTGGGGTATTGATCATCTTCCCACTCAACTCCATTGGCATTGAACTTGAGTTCAAAACCAACACCTTGATTCTTCCGGTGCCTTCCTTGCTTGCGTACAATTTCCTCAAATTGCTTACTTCCGGCAAGGCTCTTGTAAACGCCTTTCTCTATAATTCCCTGCAATAAGCTATTTTCTTGCTCAAGTGTAACGTGGCTAAGAGAATCATTAGTGGAATCAAGAGAACTACTAGAAGCAACAATATTGTATTTAGCATGATTATTGTTACTACTAGAAGAAGAATCTTTCTTGCTCTTGTTGCTTACTTGTGGCATGTAAGTAGACAAGAGTAAACACTTGGCAATGTAAGAAGAACTTTTCTTACGAAGGTCATCATTGATTTCTTTTAAGAACCCATGCTCTTGCTCTAAATTGAGCTTCTCAAAGAATAGCATCTCATGAGTTTTTAAAAGGTCTCGATGATCCTCTAAGGTAGTTTCATGAGCTAACTTAAGAGTGTTTAGTTCCTATTTTAGACGCTCAATATCCTTCTTATCATTGTCATTCATTTCATTTTGATTAGCATGATTAATAGCAATTTCATCATAGTTTTCATCACTAGTGTTGTCAACAAGTAAATCATCATCACCTAGCAAATCATCTTCATCACTATTGAAATCAACATAATCAGGGTGTGATACCTTAGGGCCTTTAGCCATGAAGCATCTTCCAATTCCTTCATTTGGTGAGTCAAATATGTCGTAGGAGTTGGATGACATAAGTGCAAGACTGGCAACACCTTCATCTTGAGTATATTCGGAGTCGGAGTTCTCTCCGAGTAGTTGTTGGAGTCGGAACCGGATACCCATTCACCAACATGAGCTTGATGTCATCGTCTTGTGTAGATCTTTGATGACTTGTCCTTCCTTTTCGAATCCGTGCTTCTATGAGAGGGTCTTCGTTCATAACGATCATCTCTACTCCTTCTCTCTCTTGGTGGTGATTCATCTCTTTTACTTCTCCTTTTTGGTGAATCTTCTCTTCTCTTGTAGGGAGTCGTACACTCATTGGAGTAGTGTTCAGGTCTTCCACAATTGTAGCAATTAAGATCATGACTGGAAGATCTTTTGTCATTGTAGGACCTTGACTTGGAACTTCTCTGTTTGCTTCTACTCTTGTAGAATTTGTTGAAGTTATTCACCATTAAGCTTAGTTCTTCATTGAAGACTTGTTTCTCACTTGATGTTGTAGGAGCATCACATGAAGCTTTGTAAGCACCACTAGACTTGTTGCTTAGCTCTTCCTTATCCTTGAGTGGCATCTCATGAGCGACAATTTACCAATGACCTTCATTGGCTTGAGATCTTTGTAATTGGGCATCATTTGGATCAAGGTGCACACGATATCATATTTTCCATCCAAGGCTCTTAGGATCTTCTTGATGATGAATTTGTCAGTCATCTCTTCGCTTCCTAAGCCGGCAATCTCCTTTGTGATGAGAACAAGCCTATAGTACATTTCAGCAACTCCTTCACCATCCTTCATTTTGAACTTTTCAAGTTGACTTTGAAGCACATCCAATTTGAATTCCTTGACAGACTCACAACCTTCATGCATATCAACCAAAGTATCCCAAATTTCCTTTGCATTCTCAAGGCGGTTGATTTTGTTGAATTATCCAGGCCGCTCCACCCCCTCCAGGCGCGCTCAGGTGGATTGTCCCCACCTGGTGGCCCCGCAGACCCTGAAACCGACGCTATAAAATCCTATTTTTTCAGGAAAAAATCAGGGAGAAAGAATTATCACGTTTCACGAGATGGAGCCGCCGCCGTCTCCTGCTCTTCATTGGGAGGCCAGATCTTGAGTCTGTTTGGGGCTCCAGAGAGGGGGGTCTTCGATCATCGTCATCACCAACCCTTCCCCATTGCCAATTGCATGATGCTCCCCACCGGGAGTGAGTAATTCCTTTGTAGAATCACTGGTCGGTGAGGAGTTGGATGAGATTCATCATGTAATCGAGTCAGTTTTGTTAGGGCTTGATGCCTAGTATCCATTATGTTCTGAGATTGATGTTGCTATGACTTTGCCATGCTTAATGCTTGCCACTTTGGGCCCGGGTGCCATGATTTCATATCTGAACCGTTTATGTTATCACCTTTATATCCATGTTTTAGATCCGATCTTGCAAGTTATAGTCACCTACTACTTGTTATGATCTGGCAACCCCAGAGTGACATTATTCGGGACCACTCCTGGTGATGACCGTAGTTTGAGGAGTTCATGTATTCACTATGTGCTAATGCTTTGTTCTGGTTCTCTATTAAAAGGAGGCCTTAATATCCCTTAGTTTCTAATAGGACCCCGCTGCCACGGGAGGGTAGGACAAAAGATGTCATGCAAGTTCGTTCCATAAGCACGTATGACTATTTACGGAATACATGCCTACATTTTATTTATGAACTAGAGCTAGTGTCGTATCGCCCTAGGTTATGACTGTCTCATGATGAATATCATCCAACGAATCGTCAATCCAATGCCTATGATTTTCCTACATATTGCTCTTGCGAAGTTACTATTGCTACTATCACTATTGCACTTGCTACAAAACTATTGCTATCACTGTTACCGTTACTGTTGCTACTACCACTATTATTAAAACTATCATATTACTGTGCTACTGGTCACTTTGTTGCAGATAATTAATCTCCAGGTGTGGTTGAATTTACAACTCAGCTGCTAATACTTGCAAATATTCTTTGGCTCCCCTTGTGTCGAATCTATAAATTTGGGTTGAATACTCTACCCTCAAAAATTGTTGCGATCCCATATACTTGTGGGTTATCAAGACCTTTTTCTGATGTCGTTACCGGGGAGCATAGCTATATTTGTTGAGTCACTTGAGATTATTATCAAATTATCATTATGAAGAATCTGAAGGATGCTAAGACTAAGATTTTTCCCTCTAGGACGAGGGGTGGTAAGGAACTGCCATCCAGCTCCGCTTTAGATTCACCTTCTGTTATTAGTAAACTTGCAACACCACCACATGCTATTAATTCTGATATGTCACAAGTTATTGATGATGCTACTTCTGCTATTAATGCTACTCATGATGATGCTAGTACCTTGCTTTATGATAATGTGCCACTAGGTGAGTTTCTTGATGAACAAATTGCTAGAGTAAGATGACATGATATTGTTGAAACTTATGATGAGCTTGAAACTAAAAATCTTGAAACAACTATTAGAACTATCCCTCCTAGATATGAATTGCCGAAGGTACCGGAAGGTTATGTTATAGGTGAGGAGGCAACTAGAGATATTCTTGCTTGTAAGGATAGAGATGATCTAGAAAAAATATTATGCAAGTATAAAGAAAGATCTTTGAATGCTAGAATGGAATGTGATCCTAAGTTTGCTACTTCACCTATATTTATTGATGATAGGGATTATGAGTTCTATGTTGACCCAGAGTTAATTACTTTGGTTGAATCTGATCCTTTCCATGGTTATGAAACTAAAACTGTTGTGGCACATCTTACTACATTGAATGACATAGCCACCCTTTTTGCTCATGATGAGAAGATTTGCTATTACTATACCCTCAAATTATTTATGTTCTCATTAAAGGATGATGCTAAAGCTTGGTACAATACTCTTTCTCCTGGTTGTGTGCGTAGTTCCCACGATATTACTTCCATGAAAATATTTCCCTACTCATAAGAAACAAGCTGCCTTGCTGGAAATATTTAACTTTGTGCAAATTGAAGAAGAGAGTCTTCCACAAGCTTGGGGAAGGCTTCTCCAATTGCTTAATTCTTTGCCAGATCATCATCTTAAGAAAAATGAAATACTTGATATCTTCTATAATGGACTAACCGATGCTTCTAGGGATTTCCTAGATAGTTGTGTTGGTTGTATTTTCAGGGAATGAACTATTGAGCAAGCTGAAGAATTATTGAGTAACATATTGAAAAATTATGATGATTGGACTCCTCCTGAAACACCGCCTAAACCCACTCTGAAGAAGAGGGGTATCTTATATCTCAGTCCTGAAGATATGCAAGAGGCAAACAAATCTATGAAGGAAAAAGGTATTAAAGTCGAGGATGTCAAAATTTTACCTGCTATTGAAGAAATACATGGGCTTGATACACCACCACCACCTAAGGTGGTAGTGGTAAGTTCTCTAATGAAATTCAATGATAGCGATAATCCTCATAATAAACATCCTAGTCAATGCCTTTATGAATTTGATAATTACATTAGAAAGTAAGATCACTTCAATGCGAATGTTATGAAACAATTGAAATACAACTCTGATATGATTGCTCGCTTAAGTGACTTGTTAATTAGAATCTCAAATGTTGTTAGAGGTGTAGGAAAGCATACCTCTATGGTTCAAAGTCAACTAGAACAAGTTGCTAAATCTCAAGGAGAATTACTTGATGAAATGAACAATAATATAAGTGACTTTGCTGTTAGAGTAGCAACTAGAGGAGGTAAAATGACTTAGGAACCACTTTATCTTAAGAGACACCCAAAGAGAATTGAACAAGACTCTCAAAGAATTAACACTGATGCACCTAGTCCTTCTAAAAGAAAAAGAAGAAGAAAAATAGGACTTTGCCTGCCTCTAGTGAACCTGAAGTAGAAAACCTCCTGATAATGATAATGAAGTTTCTATCTCTGATGTTGAAACTCAATCTGGTAGTGAACACTCACCTTTTGATAATGAAAAACATAATGATGAGGTTAATAAAGACACTCAAACTAATGATAAAGGACCAGGCAATGATGTGGAGATAGAACCAGCAGTTGATCTTGATAACCCACAACCAAAGAATAAAAGATATGATAAAAAAGACTTTGTTGCTAGAAAACACAGTAAGGAAAGAGAACCATGGGTTCAAAAACCTATGCACTTTCCACCTAAGTCACCTAAAAAGAAAGATGATGAAGAATTTGAATGCTTTGCATAAATGTTGAGGCCAGTCTTTTTGCATACTCGCTTGACGGATATCTTAAAAATGCCTCCCTATGCAAAGTACATAAAAGACATCATCACCAATAAGAGAAAAATAGCGGAAGCTGAAATCTCCACCATGCTTGATAATTATACTTTTAAAGCTGGAGTACATAAAAAACTTGGAGATCCGGGATTACCAACTATACCTTGCTCCATTAAAAGAAATTATGTAAAAACTGCTTTGTGTGATTTGGGAGCTGGTGTTAGTGCTATGCATTTTTTCTTTATATAAAAGACTTGAATTGAATATCTCACACCTACTGAAATATCTTTGCAAATGGCTAACAAATCAACTGCCATACCTATCGGTATTTGTGAGGATGTGCCCGTTGTTGTTGCTAATGTTACTACTCTGACTGACTTTGTTATACTTGAGATGCCTGAGGACGACAACATGTCAATTATCCTTGGTAGAACCTTCTTGAATACTGCATGGGTTGTTATTGATTGCAATAAAAGCAAGGTCACTTTTCATATCAATGGAAATGAGCATACGGTGCACTTTCCGAGGAAAAAATTCCAAGTGAATGGTATTAATGTTATTGAAAAATCTCCAACAGTGACTATTGGAAGTTTTCAACTACCTCTGCGTATCACAGTAAAAAAAATTCCTCTGCATACTTTTAAAAAGAAATATGAAATGCTTATTGTTGGGGACATTCATATCCCCGTTGAGGTAACTTAGTGATTCATGAAAGTTCTTCGGTTTCATACTAATCAAAGTGGTTGTTAATAAGACTTGATCAACCTTATTAATGGATCATTTTTGAGAGATATGAAGTTGACGAATTTAGGGAGCACTACCTTCTGTCCCTACCTTTTGTTTTCAGGTTTTATTAGTTAAATAAAATAAAATGCCATGTTTTATCTGTTTTCTGAATTTTTCCGTGCAATAAAAAATGACCCAAAAACAAAAGTTCTCAGAATGCTCTGAAAATTTAATATGATTTTTTCTGATTATTTAAGAATTTTTGGTGCCAATAATATCATAGGGAGGTGCACCAGGTGGGCACAACCCACCAGGGCGCGCCAAGACCCCCAAGCGCGCCATGGTGGGTTGTGGTCCCCACGTGGGCCCCCTCACTTATCTCTTCATCCCACATCATCACCTACCTCTAGAAAAAAAATTGCCATGGCTCTCTCTTTCATGTTCGTGCTCTCAACGCCGCGGATTTTGATCTCTTTGCTCGAATCTTCGTTTCCGAAACTGTTTCGGGGGATTGTTGCTTGGTATATGACTCTTCTGTGTGTCCAATTAGTTTTTGCTTTAGTGGTTTATATTTTGAATAATTCGTTACTCTTGGTGTTGCTGTAGATGAGCTTGCATGTTGAATTCTTAGAGTTCTAAGTACTTTGAATGCTTGCTATGGCCTCTATACATCCCTATGAGTAGTTGCTTACAATCTTGTGAAGTTTTGTTGAGAAAAATTTTGTGGGCTAAAAATTTCAGAATTTTGTTCATAGGGAAAGGATGAATATCTTAAGGAAGTTTGCTTCCAAGAAGAACTCCAAGGGAGTTATTGGGGAGTCATCTGATAGTGATCTCCATACCCGGAGATTGGTGGAGTTACGGCTTTGTGAATGGCCGCATAACCCGTTCATGGAAGGGGCTGGAATCCCTAAAGAGTTTGCACAATATGTTGTTAATGCCGGCCTCACCGACTTCATCGCAGCTGAATGTGAATAGCACGAGTATAGGATTATGCCTGGGGACATTGTTGCTTACCAAAACAACCTGGCTGCAGCACAGGAGGAGCCTCAGCAGTGGGACCTTCAGTGCCCACTCCCCAGCACTTCAACATAGGACCCCATGGCTTCTACGACTGGTGATTACCAAGTTAGGCCAAAAGTCGAAGCTTGGGGGAGTACGTATTTCCACCGACAGTACATTCATGCTCACACATTTCATTCCAGTTGTCAGTGTTCACAATTTTTCATTGTATTATCCATGTTAAATTTATTTTCTTGCTTTCTTCTTGTGTGTTTGAAAAACTTTGAGAAAATCCCAAAACATATTTCTTGCTTCTTTCTTATTTTTTCTTCCTAGTTTAAATTGTTGTAGCACTAAAAAGAAAACCCAAAAAGATTTCCTTGTTCTTCTTTTACTTGTTGGGAGCTTTCCCGTGTAAATAGTTTTTCTTGTTTTTGCTTTTCCCTTTCTTATTTTCTTGTTTATGAAAAACCAAAAAATCCAAAAATATTTCAGTGTGTTTCTGTGAATTTCTTTTCTTTTTGTTGAGTCATACTGAGGAGAATACCACGATGAAAATGTTGAGTGGCTCTCATTTGCATTATTGTTGATCTAATGAAGAGCCCATATTACCTTGTCTTCTCCTTTTGAATAAAATATTTTCAGATTCCAGCTTAGTCCACGACACTCTTGCACTATTATTATTTTCAAATCGTTTGGGCGTGCAAGTGAAATGCAATAATGACGATATTTGATGAACTGGCCGTGGCAGAGAGAAACGGGTATGAACTCGACTTCTTCTATTTTTGTAAATATGTTTAACCTAGTATCCATGATTCAGCCTATTATGATCAAACATGTTTGCAATAACAATTAGAGATTATAGTTTCTCATGCCATGCATAAGTAGCTAAGAGTGGATAATGATTTATCTTGGATGGCAACATTGCATTGAAATGATTGTGATGTAGTATGATGATATGGTATCCTCCTCTGAATGTTCGAGTGGCTTGACTAGGCACATGTTCATGCATGTAATTGAAGCAAAACCAACCTAGCCTCTATGATATTTATGTTCATGGTGTTCATATCCTACTAGCGCTAGTATCCAATGTTACTTATGCATCATGCATGTTCATGACCGTTGTCGCTCTCTAGCTGACCGCTTCTCGACCTATTTGCTAGCCTTGGCCTGTACTAAGTCGGAATTCTGCTTGTACACCAAAAACCTGAAACCCAAGTTATTCTAGATGAGTCCACCATACCTACCTATATGCGGTATTACCCTGCCGTCCTAACTAAATTTGCACATGCCACCTCTAAAAACTTCAAATCAATATCATTTTTGTGTGCCTGGATTGTTCATCAAGCGACAGGAGGTAGTTAGTATCTTCCATGCTAAGCGAGTTATTCTCAGGATGAGTGTTTATTCACAAACCATTGCACAAGAAAGGGGCGGTAATAGGGATTCCCAGTCCCAAATTGCAACAAGAACTTATAAAGTTATAATTAATCAAACAAAAACTCCTATGGAGCAATAACTTTACTTTATCACTTGGGAACCACTACTAATGTGTTTAGCATGGAAGATATTGATAACTGATGGTCGCGAAGTAAACAAGAAGGGTGCATGTCTCAAAATTTCATTTACCTTTGTTTTAAAAACTTGAGCTCTGGCACCTCTGCAAATCATTGCTTCCCTCTGCGAAGGGACCACCTATTTACTTTTATGTTGTGCCATCACCTTCTCAAATTAGCGCCAGAACCTGAGAGCACTATTTGTCATGCTGATGCATTGTTTGTAGCTAATGTTGGGTGCATCATGACTGGATCTTTTCTACCATGAATTACAATGTTTAGTCGCTGCTTGAACTTTGGAGGTGCTCTGCATTTATGTTTTGTTGTCTCAGAAAGGGCTAGCGAGATACCACTATTGTCATATTGTATCATGGTTGTTTTCACAACGTGTTGCTGTTTGAGATGTCTTATTATTGCTCGCTAGTTGATTATGTCATTGATATGAGTTAATATAATTTTTAAGAGTTATTGTCAACATGGTTAGTTATAATATTTGCTAAAAATCTAGGTGTTTTTTAAGCTTATTTATGGAAACAAGAGCAAAAGAGTTCGTAAAAGTTTTTCTTTTTCACTTTCAGTTTCTCAACTCAATTGCTTGAGGACAAGCAAAGGTTTAAGCTTGGGGGAGTTGATACGTCTCCATCGTATCTACTTTTCCTAACACTTTTCCTCTTGTTTTGGACTCTAATTTGCATGATTTGAATGAAACTAACCCGGACTGACGATGTTTTTAGCAGACCTACCATGGTGTTGTTTTTGTGCAGAAATAAAAGTTCTCAGAATGGAACGAAACTTTGCGAGGATTTTCTATACAATAAAAGAGAATTTTTGGAGCCAAGAACCATGGAGGTGGGCACCTGGGTCGGCACAACCCATCAGGGCATGCCACCCCCTCCAAGCGCGCCTAGGTGGGTTGTCCCCACTCGATGGCCCCGCACACCCTGAAACCGACGCTATAAAATCCTATTTTTCCAGAAAAAATCAGGGAGAAAGAATTATTGCGTTTCACGAGATGGAGCCGCTGCCGTATCTTGTTCTTCATCGGGAGGCCAGATATGGAGTCCGTTTGGGGCTCCGGAGAGGGGGATCTTTGATCTTCGTCATCACCAACCCTTTTTCATTGCCAATTCCATGATGCTCCCCATCGGGAGCGAGTAATTCCTTCATAGCCCCCCTGGTCGGTGAGGAGTTGGATGAGATTCATCATGTAATTGAGTTAGTTTTTTAGGGCTTGATCCCTAGTATCCATTATGTTCTGAGATTGATGTTGCTATGACTTTGCCATGCTTAATGCTTGTCACTTTGGGCCCGGGTGCCATGATTTCATATCTGAACTGTTTATGTTATCACCTTTATATCCATGTTCTAGATCCGATCTTGCCAGTTATAGTCACCTACTACGTGTTATGATCCGGTAACCCCGGAGTGACAACACTCGGGACCACTCCCGGTGATGACCGTAGTTTGAGGAGTTCATGTATTCACCGTGTTCTAATGCTTTCTTCTGGTTCTCTATTAAAAGGAGGCCTTAATATCCCTTAGTTTCCAATAGGACCCCGCAGCCACGGGAGGGTAGGATAAAAGATGTCATGCAAGTTCTTTCCATAAGCATGTATGACTATTTACGGAATACATGCCTACATTATATTTATAAACTGGAGATAGTGTCGTATCGCCCTAGGTTATGACTGTCTCATGATGAATATCATCCAACGAATCACCTGTAACATCCCAAATTTTAAATTTGGAATGTTATACATTAGATCATCATTGCATACTATATTTTATTGCAATTTTGGTTGATCTAGAAATTCTACGCAACTCAAGGACCCATGGAGAGAGTTGGGGATTTCGTTATTCTCATATTTGAGTTTTCTCAAATCTTGAAAAGAGGATCATTTGGTTTTAATTATTTCTCTCCTAATATTTCTAATATGAAAATAAGAGAGAGGGGATAAAATGACTTCTCCAAAATAAAGAAATATTGAAGGGAAAATATTAAAACAAATAAGTGTTTTATTCGGAGTTTTATCACTATTTTATTTGAATTAGGAAAAAATGTGTTTTTCAAAATTGCTTTAGAGGCCCAAATAAATGTTCACCTTGTCCGCTATATTTTTAGAGGACGGGGAAATTTTATTTCAGGATTTATGGGGTCTGTTTATTATTTCTTTTAATCATTTTTCTATGTGTCGGAATTTTTAATTAAAAAAGTCAAACCGACCTACGGGCCGTGGGCGACCCGGACTCCCCGTCGCCCCGGGCCTTATAAGCCCCCCCCTTGCCCACAACCCACCCTGCCAGCCCAACCCGTCGCCGCTGCCGAAACCCTAGCCGTCGCCGCTTACTGCAGCCGCTGTCGCCGTACGTCGCCGCCGGACCTCGCCGGAGTAACCGCCGCCGTCGTCCCGAGGTAGCCACCGTTTTTTTCTTAAAAACCATTCCGTTTTATTTTGGAACCTAGATTCATTTTTTAGATTAGATCGGTTCGGTTTTTTCCGGTTTAGTTAAATAGTGGGCGTTCGTCCGTACGTTCATTTTAACGAACGATGTTCACCCGTTAGCCGCAGACAGCGAACGTTCATTCTTTAGCCTGTTCATCAGTTTTTCTTTTTCTAGGGTTTTTCCTTGATTATTTTCGATCGTGATTTCTGCCCTGATCTTCGTTTTAGTTTATCTTTTCGCTAGTTTATTGGAATCAGGCGATTCAAGTGCCTAGATCTTCGTCTCGAAGCCCTCTTTCTGTTTAACCAACTTAAATAAGATTTTGGTACTGTAAAATTTTACTTTAGTACAGATTAGTAAACAGATCTTGTTTCTTTCGCAGTTTGAGTTTTGTTGCTTTGTTTGATTTGATTCTTTTTGCAAACCAGAGTTCTTAAGTTGAACTTTCTGGTTAGATCTCTTACTTGAGTTTTGCCCGTGCTTCTAGTTGAGTGCTTATGTATGTATCTATTTGTTTGCGATAGAGTACCCGGAGTGCGAAGCGTGCTACTATGAGTCTCTAGGTTTCACGGATCATCAGCAAGGCAAGTAACACTTTGATCATATATCTTTACTACCCAGTTTTGTTACACTAGATCAACCATCAAACAATTGCATGGTTAGGATCTGATTAATATGTGGGTTTTGGGAAGTAGATGATGAGGTAGAACCTATTGCTCTGTTTATTATCAAACCTTTGGGAGTTACTTCTACGTTATGCTTATATTGCTATGCTATGCCCGTACACGTGGTTTGGGTGAGTGTATCCATGACAGATGTGAGTATTGCTAATTAATGGTTAACTTAAGTTGGCTACTTTAATACACATCTGGGTGGATTGCTTGAGGCACCCTGGAGTACCCAATGGTTGTTAGGGAACCTGGAGAATCCAGTGTTGTCCTAGGATATCCCGTAGTACCTGTGTGATCATCCTACGGTCTGCCACCCAGGCTCAAAGGGATCATAAGATTATTCATGCTAGAAACTTCCGTGTGCAGCCACAAGCTATTATGGGCTCTAGCATAGTTGAGTATGTTGCATAACCTCTTTCAGTGGTGGGCTAGCAGATGTAGGGGAAAGTAGGTGTAACTGTTCACCCAGACTAAAAGTTATTGTTTCAGGAAGACTGTGTCTCGAATCTCCGACCATGGATGTATTCGAGTCTTGTGGGGAAAAGTGCGCAAACCTTTGCAGAGTGTACAAACTAATCATGGTTAGCCGTGTCCCCGGTTAAGGACATCTTGAGTATCTGGTTCTTGGATTATCATGTTGATCTCGTCACTCTTAATATAATTTGATTGGGTTTAATGATGATGATTAATTGGGATTGAGTTGGAGGAACCCTCTCAATGTTTAACAACCACCATGATAGTTAAATAAAATTTATTCCTTTTTTGTAGGGAAAAATTGGCTTTATGAAAAATTGTAACCATAGAGCTTTCTACCAGCCTTATATGCATGTAGTGATAGCACTTATTCTGTTCATTACTCTATGTGTTACATTGCCAGCATATTCCATGTGCTGACCCGTTTCGGGCTGCAACGTTCATGTTGCAGACTTTTCAGATGACGAGTAAGGTGCCATAGGTTATTGTCTTTCACTCAGCTATGTCGTTGGAGTTGATGGACCCACTTTATCTTCCAAGCCTTCCGTTGTTATCAATTTTAGATGGCCTTAAGCCATATTATTGTAATAAGTTCTCTTTTGATACATTCGATGTAATAAGTGTGTGATTGCTACTCTGTTATAAATCCTCGAGTACTGTGCGTGTCAGCATTACTGATCCAAGGATGACACTGATGCACAGAGATCAGACTGTTTGAGGTCTAGTCGCTACAAGATGGTATCAGAGCACACACTGACTATAGGACCCGACCACTAAGCTAAGACCCTAGATCACTACTCTCTTCTCATTTCTGACTCCTCTCCCTTTTCTACTCTATAGGATGGCGGATGCAAGAAACAAGTTTACACAACCGGATGAAGATACACCTTTTGGACGGCACTTGAAGGAAGTTACTAGATATCTGAATATTAGAATACCAAGTTTCACCGGGACCTACATCGCCACTTTACCAGAAGCGGAGCATTGGATGATTCGAGTTCAAGTTCCAGGAAGGACGTTCATGCCAGTAACTGAGCCCATAGAATTTTCCTTTGATGCACCAACCTTGAGTCTAGGAAAGAGCATGGCAGTCCACATCACCATGGGACGTATTGGAGAAGTTTACCACAAGGATCTCAAGGATACTATCTACCAGATTTGTGGGCGCCGAGATGAGCAATGGGAGATGATCAGCACCAGGAGGGATAGGTCCATTGCAACTTTCATCCAAGAGTTAAACCTGCACATTCGTCGCCAGCAAAACCAGATGTGCGCAGGCATGATAGATATGAAGAAGGCAATGACCAGGATCACGGAGCTGGAGGAAGATCTCAAGTATACACGCGATGGATATGAGGAGGAAATGACGATACTCGTGGAGAAAAATGACGATTTGACGAGGAAGCTAGGAGTATTCATGGGAGACCCCGTGCCAGGAGGAGGAGACGACGAATCCACTTGTCCAAAGAACTACATCATCATCAATGACACCGACTCATACCCCGACGATAGCCATGATGACTATGTTGATGAAGCTGGAGCAGATATCATGGAGTCTTCCACCGATTAAAACTTCTAGTCGACCACGACACCAGTAGTAGTATTCCCCCATGTATATAGTATAGTCCAAGCACTTTTGTAAGATAGTTAGATAGATGTATGCCCTTGTATGAATTGATTGAAGTGATATGTTTGTGTTTGTCTCATGTGCATATGGGTAGTGTTTTCCCTCTAGATCTCATTCTATTCTATTTTATCATCTTTTCTAAACCCATCAGATGCCTCCGAGACATGACAATGGATTTGCTTTCCCGCCAGAGCTCACTCAGTTGATCCAGCAGCAGAATGCCTTGATGCAAATACTAGTCCAGAACCAGAACCAGGGGAACAACAACAATAACCCACCACCATCACCACCTGTTGATCACTTAGCCCGTTTCTTAAGGCTGAATCAGTAGCACCGAGCCGATTGTTGCAGATGATTGGCTCTGCAAGATTGGAAGGGAGTTGACCACTGCAGGATGCACAGATGCAGAGAGAGTGCGTTTTGTCGCACATCAGCTTGATGGAACCGCAGCATCATGGTGGGAGAATTTCACAGCCACTTACCCCATCGACACTGTCACATGGGACCAGTTTCAGCAGGCTTTTCGCACTGTCCATGTTTCAGCAGGAGCTATGGCCATGAAGAAGCGAGAGTTTCGCAACTTTTGCCAAGGAGGACGCATAGTGGGCCAGTATGTGGATGATTTTAGTAAGTTAGCACGTTCTACCCCGGATGATGTTGCTACGGATGCAGCTAAGCAGGACAAGTTTCTGGAAGGACTGAATGATGAGCTAAGCATGAAGTTGATGGTGGCAACCTTCAACAACTACCAGGAGTTGGTAGATAGAGCTCTCATGATTGAAGCGAAGCAGCAGCAGATTGACAACCACAAGAGGAAGTATGGACAAGGGAAGTACAATTCAGGAGCTCAGCAGAGGCCCCGTTTTACCCCGAACTCAGGAGGACACATTCACCACAACCATGGAGGCCATAATTCCAATGGAGGAAGTTTGCATAACCATAATGGCCCCAAGAATGGGAATGGGAATGGAGGAAGCAATGGCCAGAACCGTTCCAACCCAGCAATGCCCGCCAAGAAGGATCCGAGTCACATTACTTGTTTCAAGTGCAGGAAGAATGGACATTACGCCACGGAGTGTTCTGAAGCCAAGAATGGAAACGGCAATGGAAGCTCTGGGAAGAAGCCCAACCCTTTCAACAGGGGACAAATCAACCACGTTAACATGGAGGAGGTTGAAGCGCAACCAGATGAAGTAGTAGGTAAGTTTTTGGTTAAGTCATTTACTGCAATCGTTCTTTTTGATACTGGTGCATCACTGTCGGTGTCAAAACAGGCGGATCTCGGTTAGGGGGTCCCGAACTATGCGTCTAGGCGGATGGTAACAGGAGACAAGGGACACGATGTTTTTACCCAGGTTCGGGCCCTCTCGATGGAGGTAAAACCCTACTCCTGCTTGATTAATATTGATGGTATGGGTAGTACAAGAGTTGATCTACCACGAGATCAGAGAGGCTAAACCCTAGAAGCTAGCCTATGGTATGATTGTTGTTCGTCCTATGGACTAAAACTCTCCGGTTTATATAGACATCGGAGAGGGCTAGGGTTACACAGAGTCGGTTACAATGGGAGGAGATCTACATATCGTATCGCCAAGCTTGCCTTCCACGCCAAGGAAAGTCCCATCCGGACACGGGACGAAGTCTTCAATCTTGTATCTTCATAGTCCGGGAGTCCGGCCAAAGGTCATAGTCCGGCCATCCGGACACCCCCTAATCCAGGACTCCCTCAATCGCATTCATACATATCAAGGGGATTTTTGGATAAGTATAAGTTGCCCACCAAAGTTCTTATAACACCAATGTTAGTAAGTTCGCCAAGAGCAGAACATATGGCAAGCCAAGGATGTTTTCAGATGCCATTGACCATAGGTAGGCATGTTGTCCCCTCAGACCTGATAATTCTGAAGTCACAAGGTTTGGATGTGATTTTGTGTATGGATTGGCTATCGATGTACGGAGGGAACATCGATTGCGCCAGTAAGTCGATTATGCTCACCCCCCAGAGGGAAGAAGGATTAAGTATGTATCCCGGCATGTGCCGAAGAGGACTCAAGTGAATTCCTTATCAGGATTTGTACAGGAGGAAGTACCAGTGGTGAAGGATTTCCCTGATGTATTTCCATAAGAGTTGCTAGGCATGCCACCGGATAGAGACATTGAGTTTTTGATTGAGCTTTTGCCAGGCACGGGGCCAATATCTAAGAGACCGTACAGGATGCCCGCAAAGGATTTGGAAGAAATTAAGAAGCAGATTAAGGAGTTACTGGATAAAGGCTATATTCGCCCAAGTTGGTCACCTTGGGGATCACCAGTGCTTCTAGTGGAGAAGAGATGTGTTGTAGGGTCAAACCCTAGGTGGGATGTTTTCACACCTCGAGGGGGGAAAAGGAGGGAAAACTCAAGAACAACAAGAACAAAACTCTCAAACAAACCCAAATATCACATCCACTAGAGTAGCATACATGAGATCCACAAGATTACAAGATGAATCCAAGGATAATAGCACTAGGTAAGTTCTTCCCACTAGGTGAGGTCTTGATGATCTTCTCCAAGAGGAGGCCTTGACAATCCAAAGGATTCTTCCCTAGGTGGGGGCTTGATCTCCAAAGAGGAGGGGATACAAGGAGCAATGCTCACAATGTTTAATCTAATACTTTGCTAACCCTACAAATGGCCTAGGAGATAAGTATATAAACGCTAGGGATGAAACTTAGTGAAAGGGGGGTACAAAGGACTAAAATGTCCCTAAAATGCGTAGCCACGGTGGAAGGGTCCGGGCACCCGGGGAGGAACCGGCCGGGCACCTGGACCGGTCAGAGAGCCGCGCCCAGGCGGGACCAGGCACCCGGAGGCGAAGTGGCCGGGCACCCGGCTAGGCCAGGGGCTGGCGGGCCAGTGGCCGAGCACCCGGGGTCCCAAGCCCGGGCACCCGGGGTGGCTCCCAGCGGCTGGTGATGCATGGGCCGGGCACCCAGGGCCGGTTGGCCGGGCACCCGGGGCGGGCTGGGCGAAGCCCAGGTGGAGGGCCGGGCACCCGGGGCCGGCTGGGGCGCAGCCCAAGCAGAGGCCGGGCACCCTGGGATGCTATGGTCGGGCACCCGGGGTGTCCAGGGGGGTCGGGCCTCCCCATGTCTTCACGTCCGGGCACCCGGGGTCCTTCCGACCGAGCACCCGGGGTGTCCAGGAGCTTCTCTCCTTTGTTCTTCTTGTTCTCCTCTCCCTTCCCTTGCTCTATGGACGCTCGAGTATCCATCATCTCCTTCTCACGATCGTCTTCTTGGTGCCTAAGAATGCATAGCGAGTCTCTTTGAGGTAGAATCCAATTCTCATGTGAAACCGAACGAAACTCGAAGAGGAGAGAGTCAACCTCGTTCTCGATGGCGCGTGCACGTGCTCTTGTCATTGGTCCACTTGGTGCTTGCGGTGGTGATGGAGTGTCGGTGCGAGTAGTCGAGGGATGCTCTGCATCATCTCCCCCCCCCTTTGGAAAGATTCGTCCACGGATCATGCTCTTCATCACCATGGTACTTGGCCAAGTCTTTGACGTTGAAGATGTCGCTAACGTTGTACTTGTCGCGTGGGATGTCGACCTTGTAGGCATTTTCATTGTAGCATGCGATCACCTTGAATGGTCCGTCGGCTCTTGGGAGTAGCTTGGAGTTGTGTTCCTTAGGGAAGCGGTCTTTGTGGAGATGTATCCATACTTGATCACCCGGTTGGAACACCATAGGAGATTTGTTCAGGTTGAGCTTGGAAGCGAGTCGTTGTACTTGGTGCTCGATCATGGAGCGTGTTTCTTCATGCATCTTCTTGAGGTAGGCGGCTCTTGCACTTGCGTCCATGTTTGCTCGTTCTTGAAGCGGTAGAGGAAGGATGTCCAATGGCGACAAAGGGTCGAGACCGTAGACGACCTCGAAGGGGGACTTGCCGGTTGTAGAGTGTCTTGCACGATTGTAGGCGTACTCGGCGATGGGTAGGCACTCCTCCCACTCTTTGATGTTCTTCTTGATCAACACACGTAGGAGAGTTGCAAGCGTCCGGTTGGTGACTTCCGTTTGGCCGTCGGTTTGAGGATGATACGCCATGGAGAATAGTAGCTTGATCCCGAGCTTAGCGCATAGCGTCTTCCAAAAGCAGCTTAAGAACTTGACGTCTTGATCCGACACAATTGTCTTTGGTACACCGTGCAACCGCAAGATTTCCCTACAAGAGATTGGCAACATGTGAAGTGTCGTCTATCTTATTACATGGGATAAAATGAGCCATTTTAGAGAGTCGGTACAGAACAACAAAAACGGAGTCCTTGCCATTTTGAGTCCTAGGTAATCCAATCACAAAATCCATGCTAATGTCTTCCCAAGGTTGATGTGGAATAGGTAAAGGCATATGTAAACCATGGGATTGAGAGTGTGACTTAGATTTGCAACATGTAGAGCACCGGTTGGTGAAGCGGGCGACATCGCGAAACATCTTGGGCCAATAATAGTTCTTGGAGAGCATGGCGAAAGTCTTGTCGCATCCAAAGTGCCCCATGAGTCCGCCTCCATGAGCCTCTTGCAAAAGGAGCAAACAAAGAGAAGACTCGAGAATACATAGTTTGTTAGCTCTCATAAGATAACCATCCTTGATGTAATATTGTTCCCAAGATGTATGCGTCAAACATTTAGCATAATGGGTAGCAAAAGATGGATCATTAGCATACAAGTCTTTTATGTGCTCAAAGCCAATAACATTCAACTCAAGTTTAGTGACAAGCGTCCATATGCGTGAAAGTGCATCCGCAACTACATTTTCCTTACCCTTAATGTACTTGATCACATAGGGGAAAGATTCAATAAATTAACTCCATTTGGCATGACGCTTGTTCAACTTAGTTTGACCTTTTAGGTACTTACGCGTTTCATGATCGGTATGTATGACAAACTCATGAGGTCTAAGATAATGTTCCCAAACGTGTAGCACACGCACTAAAGCATACAATTCTTTGTCATATATGGGATAGTTAAGTTGAGCACCGGAGAGTTTTTCACTAAAGTATGCAATTTCTCGTTGTTCTTGAATCAAAACTCCGCCAATTCCGGTACCACTAGCATCACAATGAACCTCGAAAGTTTTTTCAAAGTTGGGCAAAGCAAGAATCGGTGCATGAGTAAGCAAAGACTTGAGCTCATCAAAAGCGTTTGATTGCAAAGGTCCCCAAACAAAAGGAGCATTCTTCTTACTCAAAGCATGCAAAGGAGAGACAATAGTGCTAAAGTTTTTCACAAAGCGACGATAAAAACCCGCAAGACCAAGAAAACTACACACTTGTTGCAAATTGGTGGGTTGGGGCCAAGTTTTAATTGCTTCAATTTTACACTCATCAACATGGACACCCTTGGAAGAGACAACAAAACCCAAGAAAACTAGCTTGTCAACACCAAGCGTGCACTTTTTCATGTTGGCATAAAGACGTTCCTTGCGAAGGGTTTGCAAAACGGCCCTAACATGATTAATATGCTCTTTCGTGGTTTTGCTAAACACGAGAATGTCATCAAAGTAAACCACAACAAAGACTCCAATGTAAGGTCGAAGCACAAAATGCATAAGACGCACGAAAGTACCGGGAGCCTCGGATAAACCCATAGGCATAACTAACCACTCATATAAGCCAAATTTGGTTTTGAAAGCAGTTTTCCATTCATCACCCTCTTGTATGCAGATTTGATAATAGCCACTTTTAAGATCAATTTTTGAGAAAAAGTTGGCTCCGCTAAGTTCATCAAGTATATCATCTAAGCGAGGGATGGGATGCCTATAGCGAACTGTAACAGCATTTATAGGTCTACAATATGAACACAAGCGGAAACTTCCATCTGGCTTAGGCACAAGTATAACGGGAATGTCACAAGGGCTTAAACTTTCATGTACATGACCGTTGTCGACGAGTTGTTGTACTTGCCGTTGAATCTCCTTAGTTTCTTCTGGGTTGACACGGTATGGAGCTTTGTTTGGAAGTGGCGCTCCAGGGATGAGGTCGATTCCATGCTCAATGCCTCGAAGAGGAGGCAGACACGGAGGTAGCTCATCGGGGAAAACATCTTGAAATTCCTGCAAAAGAGATTGAAACACCAAAGGTAGCTCGTGAGAGGTGTTAGTTTTTGGTTCTCCATCCTTGCACACGAGGAGAAAGTGCATCACACTCGATGGGTTCTCACACACTTCTCTTATCTCACTTTTTGTGGAAAATAGTATGAGGTTTTTTCTCTCTAGGCAAAGAGGCGCTCAAGTTTGGCTTGTGGCTCTCACTCACTTTTGGGTGGATCACTTTCTCACTCTTCTCTTCATGATGGGTGGCTTGCTTGTCGGCTATCACTTGACTAGGAGACATAGGTCGTAGCACATACTCCTTCCCTTTCATCTTGAAGCTATAGTGATTGGTACACCATTGTGGATGACACCACGGTCGAATTGCCATGGTCGACCAAGAAGGAGGTGGCATACGGTCATTGGGACCACATCACACTCCAAAGTGTCCTCATATGCACCAATTTTGAAGGAGACTTGGACCGTATGCTCAACTCGGATAGTGCCGAAGTCACTTAGCCATTGAACCTTGTAAGGGTGCGGATGCTTCCTCTTGACCAATTGAAGCTTGGAGCATAGTTCTTCACTTGCCAAATTGTGGCAACTACCTCCGTCGATGATGACCTTGACGGACCATCCATTGATGCCGACCTTGGTGTGGAAGGTGTGGCACCTTTGGTCTTTGTCTTGGTGGTGTTGGAGCGTCAAGACCTTGGAGACCATGAGAGAGGGACTTGAATCGTTGTCACAAAATACTTGGTCATCTTCATCTTCGTTCACGCGCCGGTGCATGGCCACGTGCTCAATGGCTTCCATTTCTTCTTCACTCATCGAGTCGTATGTGCCATCATCGTTGAAGATCATTGTTCGCTTGTTGGTGCATTGGAAGGACTTGTGTCCTCGGCCACCACATGTGAAGCATTTGAATGAACTTGTCTTGACGGGATCATCGGGTGGCGCCGAAGATGAAGGAGTCTTGGATTTGTAGGTGCTTGCCGGAGGACGAGTCGAGGAAGGTGCCACTTGCTTGGAACTTGACTTGTTGCCAGTACTTGGTGATGCTCGAGTTGATGTAGGGGGTGCCAAAGTCGCGGGAGCTTGAGAGTAGGAGTCGTAGGTCTTGGACGAGTACTTGGCGTATTTGAAGTCATCTTGCACTTGTCGCTCGGCCTTGGTCGCTTGATGAACTAGCTCAAGAAGGTTGGAGTATGGTTGGAAGTCGGTGATCCTCTTGATTGGGTGGTTGAGGCCGTTCAAGAAGCGTGTCATTGTTTGCTCGTCATCTTCCTTGACATTGGCTCGTATCATGGCAAACTCCATTTCTTGGTAGTATTCTTCCATCGTCTTTGTGCCTTGCTTGAGGAGTTGCAACTTCTTGAAAAGATCTCGAGTGTAGTGAGTAGGCACAAAGCGGGCTCTCATGACTTCCTTCATTGCTTCCCAAGTTGTGATTGGTGGTTCGCCTCTTGTATGTCGTCGCTCGATCACTTGTTTCCACCAAATGAGGACGTAGTCTTGGAACTCGAGGGAGGCCATGGCGATCTTCTTTTCTTCATCGTAGTTGTGGAGGCGAAAAATCTTGTCCACCTTCAATGCCCAAGAGAGGTATTCTTTGGGATCATTACTTCTGGAGAACTTTGGCATGGTGAACTTGAGCTTGTCGTAGCGGAGTTCTTCATCTTGATAGTGGTTTTGATATCGCTCTTGCCTTGGAAAGTCCTCAAATGATCGTTCTTCCTGATGTCGCTCTTGGCGTGGAGGAGGGTCTTTGAGCACTTGTTCCACTTGGTGTTGCTCTTGTCTTGGAGGAGGGCGAGGAATGTGCGCTTGATTGCGCCGTTCTTGTTGCTCTTCGCATCGGGCTGCTTCTTCTTGTATCTCGCGACGAAGAGCTTCCTCTTGTTCGTGCACTTGTCGGTTGCAGACTTCAACGGCTCTAGTGGCCTTGCATAGAGCTTGTTGTGCTTCAAGTGCTTGAGCTTCACGTTCGAGGGCTTGTGCTTCACGGCACTCTTGTTCTTGTCGAAGTGCATCACCGTCTTGATGGACTTGACATGGTACTTGTGGAGGTATTTGCTCTTGCTCCATTGCTCCTTGAGGGACTTGGTGTCTCATCCGTTCACGTGCTCGAACTCGGTCTTGTAAGCCATTTCCATGGAATGGATTTCCTTGAGCATGGTGATCTTGAGGATGATCACGTCAAGGAGGGCGAGCTCGTGGCGGACTTGCATCATAAGAGGAGTAGTCTGAAGATTGCCGACTTGTACGGTGACTTGAGTGGCGCCGTCTTGAAGAAGCGGATGAGGAAGACGGGCGTCACACGATCATGTTGCGGAGATCTTCCATTTGTGTGTTGAATTTGTCGTCGATGTTTTGACGAATGTCGGAGGTGAGTTGCTCCAAGCGATCACCCAATGCGAAGTTTTCTTGATGAAGCGCTCGTTGCGCGATGAAGAAGTGGTTCTTGGAGACGAAGCCGGAATCATCACCTTGCTCCTCGAAAAGTGGGTTCGACGACGAGTTTGGCCTATCCATCATAACCAAGTGGGGTGAGTAGGAATATGAGAGAACAATACCAAAGATACCTTCTCTGAGGATTGAGGATGTAACAAGGGTCACTCAATGTAATGCCACAGTAGGACAATTGGAACCGGATTCGTTTCTCACACCTACAAATAAGACGCTTAGGGAGTAGCTTGGTTAGGATGGTGGCAAAAATTTCAAGCAAATGTTAGTCAAGATATCGATAGGGTTGAGAAGGTTCACAAAAATGCAAGTGAAGCAAATAGATCAAACCCAAAGGTATCACTAGGTACACACGCACGGAAGATAGATGGGATCCGCACAGCCAAGGAGTGAGCTCAAAATGTGCAACCACGGAAAATGCTCTTGTTGTGCGAATGCTCGAGAGACACTAGATTGATTGCTCAAATGGGCAAGATACGCTTGTGCACCTACCTATGAGAGAACCGTGTCATCTTCAATCCCAACTATGGTGTATATGCGATGACCAAGATGATATAACTATGCAAATGGCTCAACTCTATTGCTTACAAGCTCTTTGTTGCTCCTCTTTTGCTTAAAAGCTTTTCTTCTCTCTTTTTTTTCTATGCTTGATGCTCGAGCCGAGTATGATATGAGACAAGTATGTATGATATGCACGGGAGAGACTTATGGCACAAGGATGATAACACGATCACTTACGGTGCACAATAGCGTGGCCCGGAAATTCTCAACTTGCTAGTCTCAATGGGTAAGCAACGCAAAGTGGCTTAGGCTATCAATGCAAAAAAGCAAGGTAAGAAGTAAGTGTCGTCGAGGTTACCGTCCTTTCTCACGGTTAGCAGTGAAGATGTCTCTGAGTCGATGATGGTGATGATGATGTCACACACTCCTAAGTAGCCGAAACACCTTAGGAAACAGAAATGGCAACACAAATCGATAAGTGTAGAAGGTGGGTGTTTTTGTGATGATTTTTTGGATGGGGCTAATGGTGATGGTAGTGGGATGAGTGGATGAGGGATGTCAAGAGCTTCTAAACGAGCTAAAGAACACGAAAAACGGACTTGGGAGGTGGAAGTTATGGCCAAAATGGTGTTGGTAGTGGGCTGATTAGGGGGGGTGCGGGCACCCGGGGGTGTGAGGTGCGGGTGCCCGGGGGTTTGAGGTGCGGGCACCCGGTGGTCTTCGGGATGGGCGGAAAATTTGGGGGAAACGCTAAATTCCGCGAATTTCGTGGTGGCAAGGGTGGGGTTTGTTGGGGAGGGGCTAGATCCACTTGCCAAACATCAAATCCATGGACCAAAACAACCAAATCTCACAAGATCCAACAAATTGCAAGAAAAAATTGTGGGGCTATTTTTGTGGGGACTTTCGTATTTGGACGAAAAATAACAAAATCAAGCTAGCAAATGGGGGGATGGGACTCCAAGATGTGAATAAACCTTGTTCATGATACCAAGATGTTGTAGGGTCAAACCCTAGGTGGGATCTTTTCACACTTGGAGGGGGGAAAAGGAGGAAAAACTCAAGAACACCAAGAACAAAACTCTCAAACAAACCCAAATATCACATCCACTAGAATAGCATACATGAGATCCACAAGATTACAAGATCAATCCAAGGATAATAGCACTAGGTAAGTTCTTCCCACTAGGTGAGGTCTTGATGATGATCTTCTCCAAGGGGAGGCCTTGACAATCCAAAGGATTCTTCCCTAGATGGGGGCTTGATCTCCAAAGAGGAGGGGATACAAGGAGCAAAGCTCACAATGTTTAATCTAATACTTTGCTAACCCTCCCAATGGCCTAGGAGATAAGTATATAAAGGCTAGGGACGAAACTTAGGGAAAGGGGGTGGGGTACAAAGCACTAAAATGTCCCTAAAATGCGTAGCCATGGTGGAAGGGTCTGGGCACCCGGGGAGGAACCGGCCGGGCACCCGGACCAGTCAGAGAGCCGCACCCAGTCGGGACCGGGCACCCGGAGGCGAAGTGGCCGGGCACCCGACCAGGCCAGGGGCTAGCGGGCGAGTGGTCGGGCACCCGGGGTCCCAAGCCCGGGCACCCGGGGTGGCTCCCAGCTGCTGGCGATGCATGGGCCGGGCACCCGGGGCGGGCTGGGCGAAGCCCAGGTGGAGGGTTGGGCACCCGGGGCCGGCTGGGGCGCAGCCCAGGCAGAGGCTAGGCACCCGGGGCTGCTATGGCAGGCACCCGGGGTGTCTAGGGGGGTCGCGCCTCCCCATGTCTTCGCGTCCGGGAACCTGGGGTCCTTCTGACCGGGCACCCGGGGTGTCCGGGAGCTTCTCTCCTTCGTTCTTCTTGTTCTCCTCTCCCTTCCCTTGCTCCATGGATGCTCGAGTCTCCATCATATCCTTCTCACGATCGTCTTCTTGGTGCCTAAGAATGCATAGTGAGTCTCATTGATGTAGAATCCAATTCTCATGTGAAACCGAACGAAACTCGAAGAGGAGAGAGTCAACCTCGTTCTCGATGGCTCGTGCACGTGCTATTGTCATTGGTCCACTTGGTGCTTGCCGTGGTGATGGAGTTTTGGTGCGAGTAGTCGAGGGATGCTCCGCATCAAGATGGATCGTTGAGGATGGTTGTTGATTATCGAGGATTGAATGAAGTGACAATCAAGAACAAGTACCCACTGCGGATGATCAGTGATTTGTTTGACCAGTTGCGAGGAGCTAAAGTATTTTCCAAGATCGATCTGTGATCAGGATAGCACCAGCTGAAGATTTGAGAGCGGGATATACCTAAGATAGCTTTTACCACAAGGTACAGGCTATATGAGTATACCGTTTTGTCATTCAGTCTAACTAACGCCACTGCCTATTTCATGAACATGATGAACAAGGTGTTTATGGAGTTTTTGAATAAGTTCATCGTGGTGTTCATTGATGACATATTGGTCTATTCAAAGAATGAAGAGGAGCATAAGGAGCATTTGCGTTTGGTACTTGGGAAGCTCAGAGAACATCAGTTATATGCCAAGTTCAGCAAGTGTGAGTTTTGGTTGAAGGAAGTTGGATTCCTTAGACATGTTATATCCGGAGAAGGAATAGCAGTAGACCCCACCAAGGTTGTCACTGTGACAAAATGGGAAGCACCCATGTCAGTTGGAGAGATCCAGAGTTTTCTTGGACTCGCAGGATACTACAGAAGGTTCATTGATAATTTCTCTAAGATTGCAAAGCCCATGCCGGAGTTGTTGAAGAATGACACCAAGTTCAAATGGACTGAGTAATGTGAGGCCAGTTTTCAGGAGTTGAAGAAGCGTTTAGTTACAACCCCAGTGTTGATTCTTCCAGATCAATGCAAGGATTATCAAGTGTATTGCAACGTTTCTCGTCGAGGACTTGGAGCAGTGCTTATGCAGGAGGGAAGAGTTGTTTCATATGCCTCACGATAGCTTAAACCCCATGAGTTGAACTATGCTACACAGGATTTGGAGTTAGCAACCGTAATGCATGCGTTGAAGACATGGAGACATTTTATCATCAGAAACCATTGTGAGGTGTACACGGATCACAAGAGTTTGAAGTATATCTTCATGCAAAAGGATTTGAATCTCAGGCAGAGGAGATGGTTGGAGCTCATGAAGGATTATGATATGAGGTTGCATTATCATCCCGGAAAGGCTAACGTAGTAGACGATGCATTGAGCCGCAAGAGTCATGTCAATACACTCATGACCGGAGAATTACCCAAGGAGTTAGCAGAGGATCTTCGTGAGCTATGTCTGGAAATAGTTCCGAGAGGCTATGTAGCAGCATTGGAAATTCAGTCTACTTTGATGGATAAGATCATAGAAGCCCAAAAGACAGACAAGGAGATTGTCGAGATAAAGGAAAGGATGAGCAAAGGAAAGGCCAAAGGATTTCGTGAGGATGAGAACGGTACCTTATGGTTTGACAAACACGTATATGTGCCTAATGACCCCGAGATCAGGAAGTTGATTCTGCATGAGGCCCATGATTTGGCGTATTCGATTCACCCAGGAAACACCAAGACATATCTGGATTTAAAGGACAATTTCTGGTGGACCGAAATGAAGAAAGATATTACAGAGTATGTCACAGTTTGTGATGTATGTCAGAGAGTGAAGGCAGAGCATCAGAAGCCAGCAGGATTGCTACAACCATTGTCGATACCTGAATGGAAGTGGGATAAGCTGGGCATGTATTTTATCACAGGATTGCCCAGGACTCGTTCAGGCTATGACTCGATATGGGTTGTAGTCGATCGGTTGACGAAGGTAGCTCATTTCATCCCAGTGAAGACCACTTACACCAGTGCTAAGTTGGCAAATATATACATGACCAGGATCATACGTCTGCATAGAGTTTCAAGGACCATTGTATCAGATAGAGGAACCCAGTTTACCTCAAAGTTTTGGAATCAGTTGCATGAGACTTTGGGTACGAGGCTAGAACTTAGTACAGCCTTTCATCCACAGACAGATGGACAGACTGAGAGAGTCAATCAGATTTTGGAGGACATGTTGAGAGCTTGTGCGCTAGATTATGGATCTAGTTGGGACGACAATTTGCCATATGCAGAGTTCTCTTACAATAACAGTTATCAAGCTAGTTTGAAGATGGCCCCTATCGAAGCTTTCTACGGAAGGAGGTGCAGGACACCGTTGTTGTGGGATGAAGTTGGAGACCGTCAGTTGTTTGGACCGGATTTGATTAAAGAGTCTGAAGAGAAGGTTAAGCTGATTCACGATAGACTCAAGGTAGCCCAGTCCAGGCAGAAGAGCTATGCGGATTCTAAACGCAAGGAGATAGTTTACGAAGTCGGAGACCGAGTGTATCTTCGTGTGTCCCCACTTCGAGGAGTTAAGCGTTTTGGAGTTAAGGGAAAGTTAGCACCACATTTTGTGGGACCATATAAAGTTTTGGAACGTATGGGAGAAGTTGCTTACAAGTTGAAATTGCTAGAAGGATTGTCAGGAGTTCATGATGTGTTTCACGTTTCCCAGTTGAAGAAGTGCCACACAGAGATGGCCGATATCCCTCTGAGAGATACAGTGCCGCTAGAAGCAATTCAGTTGGATAGCGATTTGACCTACGAGGAGAAACCAGTGAAGATTCTCGAGTTTGCCAGCCGAGTCACGCACGGCAAGGTTATCAAGTTCTGCAAAGTTCAGTGGAGCCACCATACCGAGGATGAAGCCACCTGGGAACGAGAGGAAGACCTATGGAAGGACCACCCGCACATATTTTCTAGCCAACCCGAATCTCGAGGGCGAGATTCATCTTAAGGGGGTAGGTTTGTAACATCCCAAATTTTCAATTTGGAATGTTATACATTAAATCATCATTGCATATCATATTTTATTGCATTTTTGGTTGATCCTAGAATTTCTATGCAACTCAAGGACCCACGGAGAGAGTTGGGGATTTCGCTATTTTCATATTTGAGTTTTCTCAAATTTTGAAAAGAGGATCATTTGGTTTTAGTTATTTTCTCTTCTAATATTTCTAATATGAAATAAAAGAGAGGGGATAAAATGACTTCTCCAAAATAAATAAATATTGAAGGGAAAATATTAAAATCAAATAAGTATTTTATTTGGAGTTTTATTGCTATTTTATTTGAATTAGGAAAAAATGCGTTTTTCAAAATTGCATTAGAGGCCCAAATAAATGTTCACCTTGTCCGCTATATTTTATGAGGACGGGGAAAATTTATTTCAGGATTTTTGGAGTCCGTTTAGTATTTCTTTTAATCATTTTTCTGCGTGTCGGAAATTTTAATCAAAAAAAGTCAAAACGAACTACGGGCCGTGGGCGACCCAGACTCCCATTCGCCCCGGGCCTTATAAGCCACCTCCCCCCTTGCCCGCAGCCCACCCCGTCAGCCCAACCCGCCGCCGCTGCCGCGCCTCACCGCCGCTGCTTGCTGCCGCCGCTGCCGCTGCCCGTCGCCCTGCCGGAGTCGCCGCCGCCGCCGGACCTCGCCGGAGTAACCGCTACGGCCATCCCGAGGTAGCCGCCAGTCTTTTTTAAAAAACTGTTCGGTTTTATTTCGAAACCTAGATTTTTTTTAGATTAGATCGGTTCGGTTTTTTTCCGGCTTAGTTAAATAGCGGACGTTCGTCCATACGTTCATTTTAACGAACGGTGTTCACCCGTTAGCCGCAGACAGCAAACGTTCGTTTGTTAGCCTGTTCGTCAGTTTTTCTTTTTCCAGGGTTTTTCCGCGATTATTTTCGATTGCGATTTTTGCCCTGATCTTCGTTTTAGTTTATCTTTTCGCTCGTTTATCAGAATCAGGCGATTCAAGCGCCTAGATCTTCATATCAAAGCCCTCTTTCTGTTTAACCAACTTAAACAAGATTTTGGTACTGTAAAATTTGACTTTAGTCCAGATTAGTAAACGGATCTTGTTTCTTTCGCAGTTTGAGTTTCGTTGCTTCGTTTGATTTGATTCTTTTTGCAAACCAGAGTTTTTAAGTTGAACTTTATGGTTAGATCTCCTATTCGAGTTTTACCCGTTCTTCTAGTTGAGTGCTTATGTATGTATCTGTTTGTTTGCGGTAGAGTACCCGGAGTGCGAAGCGTGCTACTACGAGTCTCTAGGTTTCACGGATCATCAGCTAGGCAAGTAACACTTTGATCATATCTCTTTACTACCCAGTTTTGTTGCATTAGATCAACCCTCAAACAATTGCATGGTTAAGATCTGATTAATATGTGTGTTTTGGGAAGTAGATGATGAGGTAGAACCTATTACCTTGTTTATTATCAAACCTTTGGGAGTTACTTCTACGTTATGCTTATATTTCTATGCTATGCTTGTAGACGTGGTTTGGGTGAGTGTATCCATGACAGATGTGAGTATTGCTAATTAATGATTAACTTAAGGTGGCTACTTTAATACACATCTGGGTGGATTGCTTGAGGCACCCTGGAGTACCCAGTGGTTGTCAGGGCACCTGGAGAATCCAGTGTTGTCCTAGGATATCCTGGAGTACCCGTGTGATCATCCTACGGTCCACCACCCAGGCTCAGAGGGATCATAAGATTATTCATGCTAGAAACTTACGTGTGCAGCCACAAGCTATTATGGGCTCTAGCATAGTTGTGTATGTTGCATGACCTCTTTCAGTGGTGGGCTAGCAGATGTAGGGGAAAGTATGTGTAACTGTCCACCCAGAGTAAAGAGTTATTGTTTTAGAAAGACTGTGTCTCGAACCTCCGACCATGGATGTATTCGAGTCTTGTGGGGAAAAGTGTGCAAACCTCTGCAGGGTGTACAAATTAATCATGGTTAGCCGTGTCCCCGGTTAAGGACATCTTGAGTATCTGGTTCTTGGATTATCATTTTGATCTCATCACTCTAAATATAATTTGATTGGGTTTAATGATGATGATTAATTGGGATTGAGTTGGAGGAACCTTCTCAATGTTTAACAACCACCATGATAGTTAAATAAAATTTATTCCTTTGTTGTAGGGAAAAATTGGCTTTATGAAAAACTGTAACCATAGAGCTTTCCACCAGCCTTATATGCATGTAGTGATAGCATTTATTTTGTTCATTACTCTATGTGTTACATTGCCAGCATATTCCATGTGCCGACCCATTACGGGCTGCAACCTTCATGCTGCAGACTTTTCAGACGACGAGTAAGGTGCCATAGGTTGTTGTCTTTCACTCAGCTATGCCGTTGGAGTTGATGGACCCACTTTATCTTCCAAGCCTTCCGTTGTTATCGATTTTAGATGGCCTTAAGCCATATTATTGTAATAAGTTCTCTTTTGAGACATTCGATGTAATAAGTGTGTGATTGCTACTCTGTTATAAATCCTCAAGTATTGTTTGTGTCAGCATTACCGATCCAGGGATGACACCGATGCACAGAGATCAGACTGTTTGAGGTCTGGTCGCTATATCACCTATCCAATGCCTATGATTTTCCTACATATTGTTCTTGCTAAGTTACTATTGCTACTATCACTATTGCACTTGCTACAAAACTTTTACTATCATTGTTACCGTTACTGTTGCTGCTACCACTATTATTAAAACTATCATATTACCGTGCTATTCATCACTTTGTTGTAGATAATTAATCTCCAGGTGTGGTTGAATTGACAACTCAGCTGCTAATACTTGTGAACATTCTTTGGCGCCCCTTGTGTCGAATCTATAAATTTGGGTTGAATACTCTACCCTCGAATACTGTTGTGATCCCATATACTTGTGGGTTATCACAAACCAATATGCACAATAGCCCAAATGGTGGGGTTATGACCAAGAATATGCATTTTCATCTTATGCTTCCAACTAGCAAAATTAGTACCATCAAAGTAAGGACCTCTGCGGTGGTAATTTCCCTCGCTAGACGCCATACCATCCTAGGTTGTGCAACCAAGGCTACCAAAGCTATGGAAATCAAGGCAAATGGAGATCAAAGCTATGATACCACTTGTAGGATCAAAAGTAGGTCTAGAGGGGGGTGAGTAGACTACTTGACCAAATAAAAATCTAGCCTTTTCCCAATTTTAAGTGTTGGTAGATTTTAGCAACTATTACAAGTCAAGCAATCAACCTGCACATGCAATTCTAAGAGTGTAGCAGCGGAAAGTAAAACATTGCATATGAAGGTAAAGGGAAGGGTTTGGAGAAGGCAAACGCAATGTAGACATGGAGATTTTTGGCATGGTTCCGATAGGTGGTGCTATCGTACATCCACGTTGATGGAGACTTCAAACCATGAAGGGTAACGGTTGCGCGAGTCCACAAAGGGTCCACGAAGAAGCAACCTTGTCTATCCCACCATGGACATCGCCCATTAAGGACTTGCCTCACTCGGGTAGATCTTCACGAAGTAGGCGATCTCCTTGCCCTTACAAACTCCTTGGTTCAACTCCACAATCTTGTCCGAGGCTCCCAAGTGACACCTAACAAATCTAGGAGACGCCACTATCCAAAAGGTAATAGATGGTTTGTTGATGATGAACTCCTTGCTCTTGTGCTTTAAATGATAGTCTCCCCAACACTCAACTCTCTCTCACAGATTTGGCTATGGTGGAAAAATGATTTGAGTGGAAAGCAACTTGGGGAAGGCTAGATATCAAGATTCTTGTGGTTGGATTGGAATGTCTTGGTCTCAACACATGAGTAGGTGGTTCTCTCTCAAAAAATGATTAGTGGAAGTGTAGACACGTTCTGATGGCTCTCTCACAAATGGAGATGGGGGTGGAGGGGTATATATAGCCTCCACACAAAATCCAACCGTTACACACATTTGACCCAACTCGGTCAGACCGAATAGAAGAACTCGGTGAGACTGACTCAGTTCAAAATGTGAACATTAGGGATCTCGGTGGGACCGACATGATCAACTCAGTGTGACCGATGTGCTAGGGCTAGGGAAAAAACCTCATCTCGGCGTGACCGATTGCATGAACTCGGTGAGACCGATTTCAGCAATGAGCAAACAGAGAGTTGATCCGGCAAACTCGATGGGACCGATCGCTCATTTCGGTGAGACCGAAATGTTATGAAGGGAAATAGAGAGTTTGTCATGCAAACTCGATGGGACTGATTGCTCGTTTTTGTGAGACCAAAATGTTACAAAGAGAAACAAAGAGTTTGCAATGCCATCTCGATGAGACCGAGATTCGTATCGGTGAGACCGAATTGTCTAGGGTTTCTGGCAGTGGCTATGTCAACTAAACTCGGTGGCGCCGGATAGATCAAATCGGTGGTGCCGAGTTTGACTTTGGGTTTTGGACATATGTGGAAATGAGAAAGTGGCTAAGGGTTTTGGAGCAATATCACTAAGCACTTTGAGCAAGTAGACAATTAAGTAACACCTCATCCCCTTTTAATAGTATTGGCTTTCCTATGGACTCAATGTGATCTTGGATCACTAAAATGAAAATGAAGAGTCTTGAGCTTTTGCCAATCTTTGTCCTTTGCATTTTGAGGGGTCCACATCTCTAGTCCATGCTATGCCAATCATTGAACTTTCTGAAATATTTAACTTGAATGGATGTTAGTTCAATGCATGAGCTATATGTTTTTATGAATTACCAAAACCACCCGGGGATTAGTTGCACTTTCAATCACCCCCTTTTTGGTAATTGATGACAACATATAGATCAATGCTTCGACAAATGATAATATGAATGAAATACATTGTCGCTTTGAGAAGTATGTGATAAGCAAGAGCTCCCCCAAAATTTGTGCATTATTTAATATTTGCTTTTGAATGCAAATGCACAATCAATTAGCATAATGGGTCACTCTTGCATGTCACATACATCTTGGTGGAGGGCTCAAAATGATAGAAATATAACAACATTCACTCATCACCAAGGGTAAACATGATCGATCATACACAAATATCGTAGATAGCATCATGCAAGCACACATTAAGGCATAGTATGATCAAACACATGATCACAGGAGTGTCTCACACACATAACACAAATATTGTAGCATGAATCAAACAAGCAAAAGATCAAATAAAATGACCAAGGTAGCAAGAGAGGCAGCAAAAAGGCAAAATGCTCTATCTCTCTCTCTCTCTCTCTCTCGAAGCCTAATGATCTATACACTTTCTCCCCCTTTGGCAACAAGTTGCCAAAAAGCTTGAAAATGCATAGTGCTATCCGACACTCTAGGCACGATCTCTGGGAGCTCCTGAAGTGGTCTTCTGGCTGGTTGCTTCGGTGTGCGTAGATGGCGTGGAGAGGAGTTCGTCTGCAAATACTTCAGTTGACGTCTGTGGAGCTGGAGGAGTTGAAACTGGAGGTGCAACAATGGTAGTTGTTGCAGGTGCTGAGAGTGTAGTCCTAGTGTCACTGAAAACTGGCACTGCTGAACACCTTTGTGCCCTTGGCACTCGCTGAAAAGTGTCTGTGGTAGGTCTGTCATTCCTGTCCTCAATCTCTTCTTCCTCTTATTTCCTCTAGCAGCCTCTTCTTCTCATGGTTCAAGGGTGAACCCCATAGTTTCCTGAGTGGAGGCTCTGGCTTTAGACATAGGCTTCCTCTTGGCAGGAGCTTTCTTCTGCATTCCAGGCTTTGCAGCGGCAGTAGCAGCATACTCTTTCTTGAGTACCTTTTTCTTTGAGACCACCTCCTCATCAACAGCAAAGTCCTCATCTTCAGATTCTGAAGTTCTCCCTTCCTTTGCCTAGTAGCAGCCTAGGCAAGTTGCTTGGAGTGTTTCTGCTACATTCATCATAACAGCTGTTGGAGGGACTAGTGCCCTCACTGAGATTCACTTGCTCATCAGATCTGTTCTCGCTGTCACTGCCCTCTGACATCTCTGAAACTAGCCCTGTGAATATATGGGTATGGGTAGAGTGGATGAGCATCACAAAGCACAACTATTTTGCAATAAAAATTTTGAGACAAAAACTTAACTTTAGTTTTCTGCAGAAAGCATTTCTCATAGAGGCAGGGTGTCCCGATCTTTTGATGAGATGATAAATACCGACTCCATGGAGTCGACTTTGATGATCCGACTACAAACATGCATGACGTTGCGCCTTAGCAATCGCTAAACCAACTCTGAGAGGTTATTGACCACGCCGGAGCACGATCAACCTAACCACGAAGGTCTATTCCTGCAAGCAATCGAAGAACATGCAAGAATATGATAGAGCAATCTGACTATTGCGAAAGCGGTCTTGGTCTAGTCGTTGGACACAAACAAAGTACACAAAGTTGCGTTGGCTAACTTTTAACTAAACAAATCCCAAAGTCTAAACGATGCCCTAAGGGCTGTATATATGGAGGAAGAGGGGGTGAATTTCGTGACCCTTGGAAGAGGGGTCCGAAACCAACCCTATCTCTTGTTTCCCCACACATACGAACTCTAAAAACAGCCTATACTTATGTACTTTGAAATTACGTGGGCCTGGCCCAATAATAAGATGAAGCAACACCTATAATAGCCTCTGGACGAAATTTGTGAAGTGGCATCTTGTATATTTCATCCAAGCCTTCATGCACTCATTATGGTGGCTTCATAGTCCTGAAATCATCACTTCAAACACCGTTCTTGTTCCCCTTGCGCATGCCATCATCTCCATGCTTCTTCTTGCTCCAATGTTCATCCTTCTCTAAGCTAGGCCCTTCATTTGTAAGCAAAACAAATGTATCCAATTTAGGCAGCATCATATTCTCATAACATTAGAATCATAACAAGAAACGAAAGTACCTGGTAATTTAATTGGCGTCTGCGAGCTCTACTAATTGGTCCAGTATGTATAGCAGCAGGGGATGTGGGTGTAACAATGGTATTGCTGTCCTCATCGTCCTTCCCTTCTTGAAATGAAGTCTTCCTCGACGGAAGCTCATCATCCTCACCCAAATAAGACTTTAAATCTGCAATATTAAAAGTGGGACTAACCCCAAAATCTGCAGGCAGCTCAAGATTATATGCATTATCATTTATTTTCTCTAACACCTTAAAACGACCATCAGCACGTGGCATTAGCTTTGATTTGCGCAAATTAGGAAATCTATCCTTACGCAAATGTAACCAAACAAGATCTCAAGGTGCAAACACAAGATGTTTTCTACCTTATCTCCAGCAAGTTTATATTTAGCATTCATACACTCAATGTTTTCCTTAGTTAACTCATGCATTTCAAAAATCAATTCAGCACATTGTTTAGCATCAAAATTAACCTTCTCTGAGGATGGAAGAGGCAACAAATCAATGGGTGCATGAGGAATGATTATAAACAAATTCAATATGAGGCAAGCATTCTTCCCACATTTTCTTATTATTCTTCAAAATAGACCTAAGCATAGTAGACAATGTTCTATTGACTACTTTAGTTTGTCCATCAGCTTGGGGTGACAAGTAGTACTAACAAGAAGTTTAGTCCCCAACTTAGCCCATAAACATCTCCAAAATGGCTAAGAAATTTAGTATCATGATCTGAAACAATAGTATTTGGCACACAATGCAAGCGAATAATTCATAAAAGAACAAATCAGCAACATTAACATCATCATTGCCTTTACGACATGGTATAGAGTGTGCCATTTTCGAGATTCTATCCACGACAACAAAATCCATCCCTCCCTGATGTCTACTATGCAACCTTCTTCTTGTAGACGTTGTAGGGCCTCCAAGTGCAGAGGTTTGTAGGACAGTAGCAAATTTCCCTCAAGTGGATGGCCTAAGGTTTATCAATCCGTGGGAGGCGTAGGATGAAGATGGTCTCTCTCAAGCAACCCTGCAACCAAATAACAAAGAGTCTCTTGTGGCCCCAACACACCAAATACAATGGCAAATTGTATAGGTGCACTAGTTCAGCGAAGAGATGGTGATACAAGTGCAATATGGATGGTAGATATAGGTTTTTGTAATCTAAAAATATAAAAACAGCAAGGTAACTAATGATAAATGTGAGCGTAAACGGTATTGCAATGCTAGGAAACAAGGCCTAGGGTTCATACTTTCACTAGTGCAAGTTCTCTCAACAATAATAACATAACTGGATCATATAACTATCCCTCAACATGCAACAAAGAGTCACTCCAAAGTCACTAATAGCGGAGAACAAATGAAGAGATTATTGTAGGGTACAAAACCACCTCAAAGTTATCCTTTCTGATCGATCTATACAAGAGTCCGTAGAAAAATAACACGAAGCTGTTCTTTCTACTAGAATAACACCTTAAGACACAAATCAACCAAAACCCTAATGTCACCTAGATACTCCAATGTCACCTCAAGTATCCGTGGGTATGATTATACGATATGCATCACACAATCTCAGATTCATCTATTCAACCAACACAAAGAACTTCATAGAGTGCCCCAAAGTTTCTACCGGAGAGTCAAGACGAAAACGTGTGCCAACCCCTATGCATAAGTTCACAAGGTCATTGAACCCGCAAGTTGATCACCAAAACATACATCAAGTAGATCACGTGATATCCCATTGTCACCACAGATAAGCACATGCAAGACAGACATCAAGTGTTCTCAAATCCTTAAAGACTCAATTTGATAAGATAACTTCAAAGGGAAAACTCAATCCATTACAAGAGAGTAGAGGGGGAGAAACATCATAGGATCCAACTACAATAGCAAAGCTCGCGATACATCAAGATCATGCCAAATCAAGAACACGAGAGAGAGAGAGAGAGAGATCAAACACATAGCTACTGGTACATACCGTCAGCCCCGAGGGTGAACTACTCCATCTTCCTCATGGAGAACACCGGGATGATGAAGGTGGCCACCGGTGAGGGATCCCCCCTCCGGCAGAGTGCCGGAATACGGTCCCGATTGGTTTTTGGTGGCTACAGAGGCTTGCGGCGGCGGAACTCCCGATCTATTGTGCTTCTCGATGTTTTCGGGGTATATGGATATATATAGGTGAAAGAAGTCGGTCAAGGGAGCCACGAGGGGCCCACGAGGGTGGGGGCGCGCCCAGGGGGTAGGGTGCGCCCTGGACCCTCGTGGCCACCTCGAAGCATTCCTGACGTCTACTCCAAGTTTCCTGGATTGCTTCTGTTCCAAAAATAACTCTCCCGAAGGTTTCATTCCGTTTGGACTCCGTTTGATATTACCTTTCTTCGAGACAATGAAATAGGCAAAGACACAGCAATTCGGGCTGGGCCTCCGGTTACTAGGTTAGTCCCAAAAATGATATAAAAGTGTAAAGTAAAGCCCATAAACATCCAAAATGGGTAATATAATAGCATGGAACAATCAAAAATTATAGATACATTGGAGACGTAGCAAGCATCCCCAAGCTTAATTCCTGCTCGTCCTCGAGTAGGTAAATGATAAAAACAGAATTTTTGATGTGGAATGCTACCTAGCATAATTCTCAATGTAATTTTCTTTATTGTGGCATGAATGTTCAGATCCAAATGATTCAAGATAAAAGTTCATATTAACATGAAAATAGTAATGCTTCAAGCATACTAACAAGTAATCATGTCTTATCAAAATAGCATCGCCAAAGAAAGCTTATCCCTGCAAAATCATATAGTTAGGCTATGCTTCATTTTCGTCACACAAAATATTCCCATCATGCACAACCCCAGTTTCAGCCAAGCAATTGGTTCATACTTTTTAACGTGCTTCAGCTTTTTTCAACTCTCATGCAATACATGAGCGTAAGCCATGGATATAGCACTATGGGTGGAATAGAATATGATGATGGAGGTTGTGTGGAGAATACAAAAAAGGAGAAAGTCTCACATTGACAAGGCTAATCAACAGGCTATGGAGATGCCCATCAATTGATGTCAACATGTATAAATGTATGAAAGCTCAACAAAAGAAATTAAGTGGGTGTTCATCCAACTTGCTTGCTCACAAAGATCTAGGGCATTTTGAGGAAGCCCATTATCGGAATATACAAGCCAAGTTCTATAATGAAAAATTCCCACTAGTATATGAAAGTGACAAAATAAGAGACTCTCTATCATGAAGATCATGGTGCTACTTTGAAGCACAAGTGTGGAAAAGGATAGTAACATTGTCCCCCCCTTTTTTTGGGCCTTCCTTTTTTTATTTGGCCTTTCTCTTTTCTTAAGGGACAATGCTCTAATAATGATCATCATCACACTTCTATTGATTTACAACTCATGGATTACAACTCGATACTAGAACAAAAATATGACTCTATATGAATGCCTCCGGCGGTGTACCGGTATGTGCAAAATCAAGAGTGACATGTATGAAAATTTATGCATGGTGGCTTTGCCACAAATACGATGTCAACTACATGATCATGCAAGGCAATATGACAATGATGAAACATGTCATAATAAATGAAACGCTGGAAAGTTGCATGGCAATATATATCGGAATGGCTTTGGAAATGCCATAATAGGTAGGTATGGTGGCTGTTTTGAGGAAGATATAAGGAGGTTTATGTGTGGTAGAGCATATCGTATCACGGGGTTTGGATGCATCGGTGAAGTTTGCACCAATTCTCAAGGTGAGAAAGGGCAATGCGCGGTACCATAGAGGCTAGCAATTATGGAAGGGTAAGAGTGCGTATAATCCATGGACTCACATTAGTCATAAAGAACTCATATACTTATTGCAAAAGTTTATTAGCCCTCGAAGCAAAGTACTACTACGCATGCTCCTAGGGGAAGGGTTGGTAGGAGTTAACCATCGCGTGATCCGGACCTCCACTCATAAGGAAGGCAATCAAAAGAGCACCCCATGCTACAAATTTGTTACACAACTTTTACCATACGTGCATGCTACTGGACTTGCCAACTTCAACACAAGTATTTCTCAATTTCATAATTACCCAACTAGCATGACTCTAACATTACCACCTTCATATCTCAAAACAATTATCAAGCATCAAATTGATCATAGTATTCAATGCACTTTCTATGATAGTTTTTATTACCAAAGAAAATTACCATGTTGTTCTAAAAGACTCTCAAAATAATATAAGTGAAGCATGAGAGTTCATCCATTTCTTCAAAATAAAACCACCACCGTGCTCTAAAAGGGTATAAGTGAAGCACTAGAGTAAATGATAAACTACTCCAAAAGATATAAGTGAAGATCAATGAGTAGTCGAATAATTATGCAACTATGTGAAGACTCTTTAACATTTAAGAATTTCAGATCTTGGGATATTGTTCAAACAGAAAGCAAAGCAAAATAAAATTACATTGCACGGATAGCACAACTCATGTGAAGAAGCAAACACTTAGGCTCAACCGATAGTTGTTGAAGAAGAAAGGTGGGATGCCTAACGGGGCATCCCCAAGCTTAGATGCTTGAGAATTCTTGAAATATTATCTTGGGGTGCCTTGGGCATCCCCAAGCTTGAAATTTTGTGTCTCCTTAATTCCTCTCATATCATGGTTTCTCTATTTCTCAAAAACTTCATCCATACCAAACTCAACAAGAACTCGTGAGATAAGTTAGTATAAACCAATGCAAAACCTTATCATTCTATACTGTAGAAAATCATTAAAATTATTATTCTACATTGCATACTAAATGTATCTACATATTTAATACTCCTATCCTCAAATAGAATCATTAGACAAGCAAACATATGCAAACAATGCAAACATAACAGCAATCTGCCAAAATAGTACAATCTGTAAAGAATGCAAGATTCATCATACTTCCCTAACTCCAAAAATTATGAGAAAAATACCATACTGTAGGAAATTTATCATAGATAAATATAAAAAAATTCAACATTTTATCATTCTCTGACTTTTCTATGGAATTTTTCCAACAGCCGTAAACTTTCTGTTTTGAAACAGCAACAGGTATACTTGCAAAATAAGCATGGTAAACGCTATCCTTGACATTTTTATTGAAAATATAGATGCAAAATATTATTATAAATAACAGAAATCAAATAATAACAAAATAAAATGACGCTCCAAGCAAAACACATATAATGTGGTGAATAAAAATATAGCTCCAAGTAAAGTTACCGATGAACGAAGACGAAAGAGGGGATTCCATACGGCGCATCCCCAAGCTTAGGCTCTTGGTTGTACTTGAATATTACCTTGGGGTGCCTTGGGCATCCCCAAGATTAGGCTCTTGCCACTCCTTATTCCATAGTCCATCAAATCTTTACCCAAAACTTGAAAACTTCACAACACAAAACTCAACAGAAAATCTCATGAGCTCTGTTAGTGCAAAAAGAAAAACCACCACTTAAGTACTATAATGAAATCATTATTTATTTATATTGGTGTAATATATACTTTATTCAAACTTCTGTATGGTTCATACCCTCCGATACTACTCATAGACTCATCAAAATAAGCAAACAACACATAGAAAACAGAATCTGTCAAAAACAGAACAGTCTGTAGTAATCTGTATCATTCGAATACTTCTGTAACTCCAAAAATTCTGAAATAAATTGGTGGACCTGAGGAATTTGTCTATTAATCATTTTAAAAATAATCAACCTAAAACCACTCTCCAGTAAAAAATGGCAGCTAATATTGTGAGCGCTAAAGTTTCTGTTTTTTACAGCAAGATCGCATAGACTTCACCCAAGTCTTCCCAAAGGTTCTACTTGGCACAAACACTAATTAAAACATAAAACCACATGTAACCATAGACTAGATGAATTATTTATTACTAAACAGGAGCAAAAAGCAATGAACAAAATAAAATTGGTTTGCCTCCCAACAAGCGCTATCGTTTAACGCCCCTAGCTAGGCATGATGATTTCAATGATGCTCACATAAAAGATAAGAATTGAAACATAAAGAGAGCATCATGAAGAATATGACTAACACATTTAAGTCTAACCCACTTCCTATGCATAGGGATTTTGTGAGCAAACAACTTATGGGAACATGAAACAGCTAGCATAGGAAGTTAAAACAAGCAAATCTTCCAGATTTTCAACACATAGAGAGGAAACTTGATATTATTGCAATATGTAGAAGCATATGATCCTCTCTCATAATAATTTTCAGTAGCATCATGAGTTGACTCAACCATATAACCAGCACATAAAGCATTCTTTTCATGATCTACTTGCATAGAAATTTTTTCTACTATCCACATATGCAAATTTATTCTCATCAATAGTAGTGGGAGCAAATTCAACAAAGTAAATATCATGTGAAGCATAATCCAATTGAAAATTAAAATCAAGATGACAAGTTTCATGGTTATCTTTATTCTTTATAGCATACGTGTCATCACAATAATCGTCTGTAACATCCCAAAATTCTAAATTTTGGAATATTATATTAAATAGATAGTTATGATTGATTGTTTGATTGATTGTGTGAAGTTGAGTGAAATTTGAAACTTTTGAAAGTTAAATGAGAGGGAATAAAATGGCTTTCCCAAACTTTAATCTCTGCTTTCTAATCTCCTTGAATTTAAATTCTTTTCAAATACAAAACCCTGGAGAGAAGATGACATGACTTCTTCCATTTAAATAAATGAAAAGGGTTTTGAAAAGATTTGAATTCCATTTGGAACTATTTCAAATTCAGAAACTTTAAGCAACTCAATGATTTTCATGAGAGAAGATAAAATGACTTCTTCAAAACATATAAAATATGAGTTGGGAGTTTAAAAGAAATCCAATTTAAAGTCCTTGTGGAAATAATTTTCAAATTGGAGTTATTTGGGTTTTATTCAAATTATTCCTCCAAAAATAAATATATGGAAATTAGGGTAAAATGATTCCCTACAATAGAAAATTGGATATAAATAAATTTGAAATGATTAAATGATTTTTAGTGGATTTTAATAGGGTTGTAGCACTCTTTGTTTTATTTGAATTTGTGCGGATTTTATCTGATGCTAGAAAAATGTTCAGGTTGTAGGAAATCTTTTTCTGAAAATTTAGGTATAAAATATGCCTAGGTTCTATTTTATTTCTTTCTGCTTTTATTCTTATTCTCGTTGTTTAAAAAAAATCTTCCTCCGCCGACTCGGCCGGCCCTGCTCCCAGGCCAGGCCACGGCCGAGCCCACGTCGCCCATCGCCATTGTCCCCGAGAGGGACTCCGCTCGGAGTTCGCCTCCGCCATGGACGCCGTCCTCGCCGTGGACTCTTTGCGCCGCATCTCCCTTGCCCCTCTCCCACGCCTCTGAGGCCGCCCCCTCCATAAGTAACCCGAGGCCCCGGGCCCCGTTCCTCTCTCTCCCTCGATCCGAAGCCGCCGAAGCCTCACGCACTCACCGGAGTTGGGAGCTCCGACAAGATCCGCCGCCCTCGTTTTGCTCTGCTCCGCCACTCCCAGCCGAAGCCGCCACCACCATCGGCTTCGCCACCACGCGCCGCCTCTCCACGACCCCACGGCCACAACGGAGGACCACCGGAGCCGCCGCCCCATTGATGTCCGAGCCGCCGCCGCCGTTTCCCTCGCCGCCGGCAGCCACCGCCGCCACGGTGCGCCTCGCCTTTTCCCTCCTCTGTCCGATCTAGAATCTACGGCCTAGATTAGGTTAGTTTTTTTAGATTTGAACGGGTATGCGCTATATAGCGAACGTCCGCTGTTTTAGCCCCGCAGTGCACCATTTTCGGCCAATAGTTTTCTGACACGTGGCCAGGGACCTAGATGTAGTATTTTTTCAAATTAGTCCCTGATCTTTAAACGATCACTACTTTTTGCTCGTTAGTCGGAATTAGATGAAACCAAAGCCTACTTCTTTGTTATGATCCCCTCTATCTAGTAAAACCTTAAACATATTTTTGAAAGTGTAAAATTTGAATTTCAAGCAGTTTAGTATTTGAACTTCGTTTGATTGTAACTTGAGTTTTATAACTCTGTTTGAGTTCATTCTTTTTGCAAATCTAAGCTCTTGACCTAAACTTTCTAATAAGTTCAAAATCACTTAATTTTGGTACTGTTAGAAATTGTTTTACATTGCAAGAGTTAATTGCTTGTTTTCGAAGTTTTCTGAGATCTTTTCTTCAATTCTTTTGCATGAGTGCTTATGTATGAAATTGCTTGCTCACGATAGATTGACCGGAGTGTGACGCGTAGAACTATCAGGAGTTATGAGTGTGAATCATCTTCATCAACAGTATAGGCAAGTTCACACTTTGATCATATCCCTTTCATAACCAGTTTTATGCATTAGTTTCAACCCTCAAACATTGCATGGTTAGGAGTTGATAACATGTGGGTATTGGAAAGTAGTTGATGAGGTAGGAACCTATTGCCCTGTCTATTATCAAACCATTGGGAGCTACTACGTTATGCTTATACTGCTATGCTCGTAGACATGGTTTGGTTTGAGTGATTCATGACAGATGTGAGAGTTGTTACTAATGGATAACTTAAGGTGGCTACTTTAATACACATCTGGGTGGAATGGTAGAGGCACCCTGGAACACCCAGTGGTTTGCTCGGGCACTTGGATAACATAGTGCTTGCCCAAGGGAATCCCACTGGACCCGTGTGATTACCCTATGGAATGCCACCCAGGCTCAAAGGGATCATAAGATTATTCATGCTAGAAACTTCCGTGTGCAGCCACAAGCCATTATGGGCTCTGGCATAGTTGAGTATGTTGCGTGAGCTCTTGAAGATGTAGACTAGCAGATGTAGGGGGTGTAGGTGGTACTGTCTACCCAGAGTAAAGAGTTAATGCTTCTCAAAGACTGTGTCTCGGTCATCCGTTTCTCAAACACCTTGTAGTGCGAGAAATTCAACGGAGGCGATCGAGTCTTGTGGGGAAAGTGCGCAAACCTCTGCAGAGTGTACAAACTAATCATGGTTAGCCGTCTCCCTGGTTATGGACATCTTGAGTATTTGGTTCTTGGATTATCATGTTGATCTCATCACGTTATTTAAATAATTTGTTGGGTTGATGATTATTTACTTAGGATTGAGTTGGAGGAACTTTCTCAATGTTTTCAACAAACTTTGTAGTTAAATAAAATTTATTCCTTTGTTTTAGGGGAAAATTGGCTTTATGTAAAAAAAACTTAGAGCTTTCCACCAGCCAAATATGCATGTAGTGATAGCTATTATTCATCATTATCCTATGGTGTGAATTTGCCAGTGCATTCAATGTACTGACATACATGGCTGCAACGTCTCATGTTGCAGGATTTCTTACGACAAGTAAGTGATACGTTAGGGTTACGATTTCTACACTCAACTTTGCCATTGGTGTTGATGGGAATCCACAACCTTGTTGTTTCTTCTGCTTTATGGATTGGGGTAATAGTATTTACGTTACTTTATGCATGTGATTTACCTCTGTTATAAATCCTCGAGTACTGTGTGTGTCATCATACTGATCCAGGGATGACACTTAAGCACAGATACTTGACCGTTTGAGCTCGGGTCGCTACAAGATGGTATCAGAGCACATGTTGACTGTAGGACGTGACCCTAGAGGCTAGCAAGCCCATAGGAAAGATTTTCTCTACTAACTTTATTTTCAAAAGGATCTCTTACATCTCTTCTCTTCTAAGCTTATTCAAATATTCCATTTTAGTTAGACTATACCCTTTTCCCTTTTGACCACATGAAGATTCAGCTGATGAGACCACTCCAAGAAGTACAAGATATCGGACAACTAAGACCACTTCGGAATGAAGAGGATTTTACAGTGTATTATTATAATGGACACTACAACGGTTGAAGACTCCGAAGACTAGGAGAATTTGAAGGCCCTGTAAAATTTTCCAGATTTGTATGACCTAGGAAGGCACCCCTTATGGAACTTGGCAGACTAAGGAAGCTGTCAATACCCGAGATCAAGGTGTATCAGAGAAAGACCGGAACATGGAGCATTAGAACTCAAAGTTTTTGTCAAGAAAACCCTAAGACAGGAGATATCAATTATGGAATGAAAGCTCATGGCAGTAACACGGCTAACCATGGTGTTATTGCCCGCTTATGCTATTGTCACCGTGCAGAGTTAAGCATGCAGATGCATAGAAGGATTGGATGGTAGAAGGCTGATGGAGCATCTGTCAGCAAAGGATGCAGTTTTAATCTTAGCTGGTGTATCACCAGGATCTGGAGTATTACATGAAGAATTTTAGAGGGACCTTTAGGAAGTCATATTTGACAAGGAGGCAATTCGTGAAGAACTCGGGAACTAGAAGCTGAAAGTAGCCAAGCTGGAGGAGCTAAAACCTCGAGATACCGGAGATTAGTCAGGAACTGAAGGACAGTAGAACCATGGCTCATGCCAAGGATGTTGAAACCCAGAAGTTTGGAACGTAACTCCAGAAATATTAAAGGATGTCACTAGAGACTTCGCGTCAACAGAGATCTGACAGAGGAACTTAAGAAGGATAAGCACGATCCGAAGAACCATCGGAGGCATGAACAAGACAAGAAGAGTTTGGCGACTTTGAAGATTTATTGACCTTTAGAAGACCAAACCCCTATTATATACTTACGTTAGATGCGACGATTGTGAGCTGTCGTTTGTTTGATGTTTTTTCCCACAGCCACAAATAAAATGCCTTTTCAAAACTTTTGTTTGTATTGTGTGTATCCCCCTCTATCTCTCTTATCTCACCCCAAACCCATGGACCCAATAGAGGATGAATGCAGGTGAACTCACAGTTCTGGGATCGATCAGTCAATTGGAGACAAACCGATGGATTCAGAACATGAAGGATCACATGAAGAATAACACTATAGCCGGAAAGGATATGGCCTAGCATGCTCTTCAATGCTTTGAAAGAGGTGTTGCTACTTGGTGGAGGATGTACCAAACCATCAATGGATGGCAAGGAGTAACCACTTGGGAAGAATTTAAGTTGACTCTGCTAAAGTCTCGGCTTGTGTTCCAGAAGATGAAGCCTCATGGAAATGATATGAAGAAATCTTATGCATGCAAGCTCTATGGAGAAATAGGACACAACCATAAGGAGCACAAGGATGAATGCCCTAATTGTGAAGGAAGTCACCCAGCTGAAGAATGCCCAACTAGGCAGATTACTTGTTTCTTGTGTGAAGGAACTACCCACTACCCTGCTCAGTGTCACATTTACCCCATGGTACAAAGAACCATCCAGCAGAAGAAAGAAACAATGAAAGGAGCCCTCAAGGAAACTTTAGAAGAACATGTGATGAAGAAAGAGGTGGAGGACACACACAAAGGAAACAAAATTAAAGCCTGCACCAAGTCATGCTATTCATGTGGAGAAAAAGGACACGTCTACCAGGATTGTCTGAATGGGGATCTAGTAGAATTTCTGACAGAGGGAGTAGAGTATGACCCACAGGAAATAGAAGCCCTGATTGGAACGGAAAAGTCCAAGAAGAGAAGTAGATTGTATTCCAGGAAGGACCTGAGCCACATCACTTGTTTCAGGTGGAAGGAGTCAGGGCACTACTTCAGCGGTTGCCCAAAAAGGAAACCTCGAGGCTTGTCAGAAGTGATATGTTTTGGTTGTGATGAAGCAGGGCACTTTGCCAGGGATTGTCCCAAGAAGAAGGAGACTTGTGCTAAATAGTTGAGTTAGCAACAATAGAAATGTAGTAGTAGTAGTAGTGGGAACAATTCTTTTACATTAAGGTGTTGAGTTGAGGCATGTAATGGAATGTAGGAGATTGTAATAATTTGAGAATCAATAAAGTTAGCATCATTGGTACTTATTTGGATCTTATGAGTTGTTACTCTATGAAGAAGGATTTTGACCAATTTCGGTAATATGAGAAATATGGTCTATGGAAGAATTAGAGCATTTTAAGGGTGGTAGTACCCTGTGAGGACCCTTGACCCCTGGAAAAGAAAATGATATTCCACGAAGTGGACTACAGATGAAATAAGTACGAATTTTATCTCGATATGTGGGATACCCCAAGAGTATGGAGATATGTAGTACTATTGTATATGAAGGAGGTATGATGTTGGAAGTATGGAGCAATTGTAACTCCATGATGAGTTGAGTAATCACGTCTTAGTTTGATACAAATAGAAGGAAGAGAGACAGTACATTGGATGGATTTAAGAATGCGAGAAGTTGGATGTTGGAATAATGATCAGTTGCCCCAAGGATGAGTTGAAGGTTTACAAGTGATGAGATGGGCCATAACCCACAGGCCGAGGACCTACCAAGAAGCAAGCACACTCTTGCTGAAGGAAAAACCATGGAAGAGGATATGCCTTTATCAACCGATGATTTTATAGGAGCAACGCAAAACTTGAGAATTGTGAAGGAACGGTAGTTGTTTGTCTGGCTTGCAGAATCAATGGATTATATGAACTTGGTTCGTTGACAAGAGAAATTATGCAATGCTTGTGAGGATGACCGAGTGTTAGAATGCGAGATTCGCTAAACCATATACAAGGTAATGATTTGGGTGTGGGATGGATTGATCACCATACCGACTTACTCTTGTTATTCACCTTGCTATACGGGATGGTAAATCTGAGTGACTTGCCTATAGTAGAGCGATGATGATCAAAATCTTGTTTAAACCTTAGAATGGTATGACAATTTTCCCCTTGTACAAGGCAGTTGTTGTCAATCATAGGTCATACGGTGAGAATGAAGCACAGACCCACTTCCTGTAGGAGAAACCATAAATTGTTGACCTCCATGAGATATCGATAGTTGTTTAGTATTGGTGCCAGACCCGTCAGCAACGAAGACCCGGTCCCAGATAAAAAGACAGAAGAATTGAGGAAAGGTTATGCCACTACCGGAAGAGCCCAGAGAAGGAATTATCCTGAAGATCTGAGAAGAGCGCCACTGTCAGCAATAAGGATGGAGTATATGAGTTTTGATGGAACCGTAACCATGCTTCTAAGGGTGGTAGCACCACACACCCCGGTGATGATCGATAGATTTTGAGAAGACCTCCGAACCCAACCTATTTCTTGCTAGCCTCTCTGAATCTCGAGGACGAGATTCATTTTAAGGGTGGTAGGTTCGTAACATCCCAAAATTCTAAATTTGGGAATGTTATATTAAATAGATAGTTACGATTGATTATTTGATTGATTTTGTGAAATTGAGTGAAATTTGAAACTTTTGAAAGTTAAATGAGAGGGAATAAAAGGACTTTCACAAACTTTCATCTCTGCTTTCTGATCTCCTTGAATTCAAATTCTTTTCAAATACAAAAGCCTGGAGAGAAGATGACATGACTTCTTCCATTTAAATAAATGAAAAGGGTTTTGAAAAGATTTGAATTCCATTTGGAACTATTTCAAATTCAGAAACTTTAAGCAACTCAATGATTTTCATGAGAGAAGATAAAATGACTTCTTCAAAACATATGAAATATGAGTTGGGAGTTTAAAAGAAACCCAATTTAAAGTCCTTTTGGAAATTATTTTCAAATTGGAGTTATTTGGGTTTTATTCAAATTATTTTCTCCAAAAATAAAATATATGGAAATTAGGGTAAAATGATTCCCTACAATAGAAAGTTGGAGAGAAATAAATTTGAAATCATTTTGGTATTTTTAAAATGATTTTTAGTGGATTTTAGTAGGGCTGTAGCACTCTTTTTTTATTTGAATTTGTGTGGATTTTATCTAATGCTAGAAAAATGTTCAGGTTGTAGGAAATATTTTTCTGAAAATTTAGGTATAAAATATGCCTAGGTTCTATTTTATTTTTTTTACGCTTTTATTTTTATTCTCGGAAGGGGAGCCTTGGCGCAGTGGTAAAGCTGCTGCCTTGTGACCATGAGGTCACGGGTTCAAGTCCTGGAAACAGCCTCTTACAGAAATGTAGGGAAAGGCTGCATACTATAGACCCAAAGTGGTCGGACCCTTCCCCGACCCTGCGCAAGCGGGAGCTACATGCACCGGGCTGCCCTTTTTATTTTTATTCTCGTTGTTTAAAAAAATTCTTCCTCCGCCGACTGGGTCGGCCCAGCTCCCAGGCCAGGCAACGGCCCAGCCCACGTCGCCCATTGCCACCATCCCCGAGCGGGACTCCGCTCGAAGTTCACCGCCGCCATGGACGCCGTCCTCGCCGCGGACTCTTCGCGCCGCCTCTCCCTTGCCCCTCTCCCACGCCTCCGAGGCCGCGCCCTCCATAAGTAACCCGAGGCCCCGATCCCCGTTCCTCTCTCTCCCTTGAGCCGAAGCCGCCGAAGCCTCACGCACTCGCCGGAGTTGGGAGCTCCGACGAGATCCGCCGCCCTCGTTTTGCTCTGCTCCGCCACTCCCAGCCGAAGCCGCCACCACCATCGGCTTTGCCACCACGCGTCGCCTCTCCCCGACCCCACGGCCACGCCGGAGGACCACCGAAGCAGCCGCCCCGTCGATGTTCGAGCCACCGCCGCCGTCTCCCTCGCTGCCGGCAGCCACCGCCGTCGCGGTACGCCTCGCCTTTCCCCCCTCCGTTCGATCTAGAATCTATGGCCTAGATTAGGTTATTTGTTTTTTTAAATTCGAATCGGTATGCGCTATATAGCGAGCGTCCGCTGTTTTAGCCCCGCAGTGCACAGTTTTCGGCCAGTAGTTTTCTGACACGTGGCCAGGGACCTAGATGTAGTATTTTTTCGGATTAGTCCCTCATCTTTAAACGATCAGTACTTTTTGCTCATTAGTCGGATTTAGATGAAACCAATGCCTACGTCTTCGTTATGATCCCCTCCATCCAGTAAAACAACTTAAACATATTTTTGAAAGTTTAAAATTTGAATTTCAAGCAGTTTAGTATTTGAACTTCGTTTGATCGTAACTTGAGTTTTATAACTCCGTTTGAGTTGATTCTTTTTGCAGATCAAAGCTCTTGACCTAAACTTTATGATAATGCCAAATTCACTTAATTTTGGTACTGATACAAATTGTTTTACATTGCAAGAGTTAATTTCTTGTTTTCGAAGTTTTCCGAGATCTTTTCTTCGATTCTTTTGCATGAGTGCTTATGTATGAAATTGCTTGCTGACGATAGATTGACCGGAGTGTGACGCGTAGAACTATTAGGAGTTATGAGTGTGAATCATCTTCATCAATAGTACAGGAAAGTTCACACTTTGATCATATCCCATTAGTTTCAACCCTCAAACATTGCATGGTTAGGAGTTGATAACATGTGGGTATTGGGAAGTAGTTGATGAGGTAGGAACCTATTGCCCTATCTATTATCAAACCATTGGGAGTTACTACGTTATTCTTATACTGTTATGCTCATAGACGTTGTTTGGTTTGAGTGATTCCTGACAGATGTGAGAGTTGTTATTAATGGTTAACTTAAGGTGGCTACTTTAATACACATCTGGGTGGAATGGTAGGGGCACCCTGGAGCACCCAGTGGTTTGCCCGGGCACCTGGAGAACCCAGTGCTTGCCCAAGGGAATCCCGGAGGACCCGTGTGATTACGCTATGGAATGTCACCTAGGCTCAAAGGGATCATAAGATTATTCATGCTAGAAACTTCCGTGTGCAGCCACAAGCCATTATGGGCTCTGGCATAGTAGAGTATGTTGCGTGAGCTCTTGAAGAGGTAGACTAGCAGATGTAGGGGGTGTAGGTGGTACTGTCTACCCAGAGTAAAGAGTTAATGCTTCCGAAAGACTGTGTCTCGGTCATCCGTTTCTCAAACACCTTGTAGTGCGAGAAATTCAATGGAGGAGATCGAGTCTTGTGGGGAAAGTGCACAAACCTCTGCAGAGTGTACAAACTAATCATGGTTAGCCGTGTCCCTGGTTATGGACATCTTGAGTATCTGGTTCTTGGATTATCATGTTGATCTCATCACGTTATTTAAATAATTTGTTGGGTTGATGATTATTTACTTGGGATTGAGTTGGAGGAACTTTCTCAATGTTTTCAACAAACTTTGTAGTTAAATAAAATTTATTCCTTTGTTGTAGGGAAAAGTTGGCTTTATGCAAAAATAAACTTAGAGCTTTCCACCAGCCAAATATGCATGTAGTGATAGCTATTATTCATCATTATCCTATGGTGTGAATTTGCGAGTACATTCAATGTACTAACCTACATGGCTGCAACGTCTCATGTTGCAGGATTTCTTACGACGAGTAAGTGATACCTTAGGGTTACGATTTCTACACTCAACTTTGCCGTTGGTGTTGATGGGAATCCACAACCTTGTTGTTTCTTCTGCTTTATGGATTGAGGTAATAGTATTTACGTTACTTTACCTCTGTTATAAATCCTCGAGTACTGTGTGTGTCAGCGTACCGATCAAGGGATGACACTTAAGCACAGAGACTTGACCATTTGAGGTCGGGTCGCTACATCGTCATAAATAGGAGGCATGCTTTCATCATAATAAATATGCTCATCAAAACTTGGGGGACAAAAAATATCATCTTTAACAAGCATAGCTTCCCCAAGCTTGTAGCTTTGCATATCATTAGCATCATGGGTATTCAAAGAATTCATACTAACAACATTGCAATCATGCTCATCATTCAAAGATTTAGTGCAAAACATTCTAATGCATTCTTCCTCTAGCAATTGAGCACAATTATCGGAATCCTTATTTTCATGAAAGATATTAAAAAGATGAAGCATATGAGGCACCCTCAATTCCAAGTTTTTGTAGTTTTATTTTATAACCTAAACTAGTTATAAAACAAGAAACAAAAAGATTCGATTGCAAGATCTAAAGATATACCTTCAAGCACTCACCTCCCCGGCAACGGCACCAAAAAAGAGCTTGATGTCTACTATGCAACCTTCTTCTTGTAGACGTTGTTGGGCCTCCAAGTGCAGAGGTTTGTAGGACAGTAGCAAATTTCTCTCAAGTGGATGACCTAAGGTTTATCAATCTGTGGGAGGCGTAGGATGAAGATGGTCTCTCTCAAGCAACCCTACAACCAAATAACAAAGAGTCTCTTGTGTCCCCAACACACCCAATACAATGGAAAATTGTATAGGTGCACTAGTTCGCCCAAGAGATGGTGATACAAGTGCAATATGGATGGTAGATATAGGTTTTTGTAATCTGAAAATATAAAAAAAAACAAGGTAACTAATGATAAATGTGAGCGTAAATGGTATTGCAATGCTAGGAAACAAGGCCTAGGGTTCATACTTTCACTAGTGCAAGTTCTCTCAACAATAACAACAGAACTGGATCATATAACTATCCCTCAACATGCAACAAAGAGTCACTCCAAAGTCACTAATAGCGGAGAACAAACGAAGAGATTATTGTAGGGCACGAAACCACCTCAAAGTTATCCTTACTGATCGATCTATTCAAGAGTCCGTAGTAAAATAACATGAAGCTATTCTTTCCATTCGATCTATCATAGAGTTCATACTAGAATAACACCTTAAGGCACAAATCAACCAAAACCCTAATGTCACCTAGATACTCCAATGTCACCTCAAGTATCCGTGGGTATGATTATATGATATGCATCACACAATCTCAGATTCATCTATTCAACCAACACAAAGAACTTCAAAGAGTGCCCCAAAGTTTCTACCAGAGAGTCAAGACAAAAACGTGTGCCAACCCCTATGCATAAGTTCACAAGGTCATTGAACCCGCAAGTTGATCACCAAAACATACATCAAGTAGATCACGTGATATCCCATTGTCACCATAGATAAGCACATGCAAGACGTACATCAAGTGTTCTCAAATCCTTAAAGACTCAATCCGATAAGATAACTTCAAAGGGAAAACTCAATCCATTACAAGAGAGTACAGGGGGAGAAACATCATAGGATCCGACTATAATAGCAAAGCTCGCGATACATCAAGATCGTGCCAAATCAAGAACACGAGAGAGAGAGAGAGAGAGAGAGATCAAACACATAGCTACTGCTACATACCCTCAGCCCCGAGGGTGAACTACTCCCTCCTTGTCATGGAGAATGCCGGGATGATGAAGATGGACATCGGTGAGGGATCCCCCCTCCGGCAAGGTGGTGGAATAGGCTCCTGATTGGTTTTTGGTGGCTACAGAGGCTTGCGGTGGCGGAACTCCCGATCTATTGTGCTCCTCGATGTTTTCGGGGTATATAGATATATATAGGTGAAAGAAGTCGGTCAGGGGAGCCATGAGGGGCCCACGAGGGTGGGGGCACGCCTAGGGGGTAGGGTGCGCCCTGGACCCTCGTGGCCACCTTGAAGCTTCCCTGACGTCTACTCCAAGTCTCCTGGATTGCTTCCGTTCCAAAAATAACTCTCCCAAAGGTTTCATTCCATTTGGACTCCGTTTGATATTCCTTTTCTTTGAAACACTAAAATAGGCACAAAATAAACAACAATTCGGGTTGGGCCTCCGGTTAGTAGGTTAGTCCCAAAAATGATATAAAAGTGTAAAGTAAAGCCCATAAACATCCAAAACGGGTAATATAATAGCATGGAACAATCAAAAACTATTGATACGTTGGAGACGTATCACTCCCCTTCTTTGTCTGAGGTAAACCTAAAACAAAGTCCATAGATATATCCTCCCAAGGAACACTAGGTATAGGAAAAAGGCATATATAAACCATGAGGATTGAGTCGTGACTTAGCTTTTTGACATGTAGTGCAGCGAGCAACAAAATGCTCAACATCCTGTCTCATCTTTGGCCAAAAGAAATGTGTAGCAAGTACATCCTCCATCTTCTTCACCCTAGAGTGTCCCATTAATCCTTCTCCATGCGCCTCCTCCAACAACAAAAGATGAACGGGGCTAGCTGGAATGCATAGCTTGTTAGCACGGAACACAAATCCGTCGTTAATGATGAACTTGTTCCATGTTCTCCCTTCTTCACAATTCGGGGGATTTGTTTAGTTAAAAGTTAGCCATTGCAACTTCATGTACTTCGTTTGTGTCCAACGACCAGACCAAGACCTCTTTCGGATCCCCACCATTATCAATACTTCATCCATATTCGCAATATTCAGATTGCTTTATCATATTCTTGCTTGTTCTTCAATTGCTTGTAGGAATAGGCCTTCGTGGTCAGGTTGATCGTGCTCCGGCGTGGTCAATAACCTCTCAGAGTTGGTTTAGCGATTGCTAAGGCGCAACACCGTGCATGTTTGTAGTCGGATCGTCAAAGTCGACTCCACCAAATTGATAGTTATCATCTCATCGAAAGATCGAGACACCCCCGTGAAAAACCTATAAAATCTCACCGAGCAACCTGGAAATCTGATACCACTTGGTAGAGATCGGGTGTCCTGATCTTTCGATGAGATGATAACTATCAATTCGGTGGAGTCAACTTTGATGATCTGAATACAAACATGCACGGCATTGCGCCTTAGCAATCGCGAAACCAACTCTGAGAGGTTATTGACCACGCCAGCACGATCAACCTAACCACGAAGGTCTATTCCTACAAGCAATCCAAGAACAAGCAAGAATATGATAAAGCAATCTAAATACTGCAAATATGGATGAAGTATTGATAATGGTGGGGATCCGAAAGCGGTCTTGGTCTCGTCGTTGGACACAAATGAAGTACACGAAGTTGCATTGGCTAACTTTTAACTAAACAAATCCCAAAGTCTAAACGATGCCCTAAGGGCTCTATATATGGAGGAAGAGGGGGTGAATTTCGTGACCCTTGGAAGAGGGGTCCGAAACCAACCGTATATCTTGTTTCCCGACACATACGAACTCTAAAAACAGCCTATACTTATGTATTTCTAAATTACATGGGCGTGGTCCAATAATAAGGTGACGCAGCACCTATAATAGCCTTTGGATGAAATTTGTGAAGTGGCATCTTGTATATTTCGTCCAAGTCTTCATGCACTCATTATGGTGGCTTCATAGTCCTGAAATCATCACTTGAAACACGATTCTCGTTCCCCTTGCGCATGCCATCATCTTCATGCTTGTTCTTGCTCCAATGTTCATCCTTCTCCAAGCTACGCCCTTCCTTTGTAAGCAAAATAAATATATCCAATTTAGGCAACATCATATTCTCATGAACATTAGAATCATTACCAAGAAACAAAAGTACCTGGTAATTTAATTGGCGTGCGCGAGCTCTAGTAATTGGTCCAGTATGTATAGCAGCAGGGGTTGTGGGTGTAACAATGTTATTGATGTCCATCAACTTTGGAGCTACCGATTTGACAAACTCGGTGACACCGAAGCACAATCAGAGTCTAAACATATAATTTCAGTCAGATCGAAATGCAATTCGGTGACTCCGAGATGCTAGGGTTTCATAGAGTAATTGATTTCGGTCACACCGATTAGTACGCTTCAGTCAGACCGAGTTGTACTTATGCAATGGCCTAAGCCAAATTGGTGAGACCGAGATCGTCATATCGGTCGGTCTGAGATGAGTTCGCCGGAAACTTAACCCTAAGTTTTTTCATCAAATCTATTCTAATGGATTCTTCGGTGGATAGATTGATCTCATTCATGTAAAGAAAAATGGCAATGATCTTTGTGCAAGAATCGGAGTAAGAGAACGCACAAACAGGTCGAGTTCATGCCCTAACTTGGTGACAAACTCGCTAGGGCAACAACAGCGGTGAGATTCCCGTTGACAGCGACAGAGACCAGCGGCAGGAGGCACTAGCGATAATGGTGACGATCAAGGGGCGACAGAGCTGTGAGGCACGTTCGAGTGGTTTGGAGAAGTTTCCAAATTTTCAACCCGCGATATATATACCCGATCATTGTCGGTGTGACCGAGTGGAACGACTCGGTGGCACCGAGATGCAAAATTGCTAGCAGTTACTGCAACTCGGTGTGACCGAATTGTTCTAATCGGTTAAACCAAGATGAAAACCTATATTAACTTAATGAATTCGATGAGACTGAGTATGAGTGAGTTGGTCTGACCGAGATGCATTAAGAGGTTTTGGAAGTGTAATCCCTTGATGGATCGGTGGCTCCAAGTGCTCCTCACCCGAAGGTCCGAATTCAACTTGTTCAAACTTTGTGATGTAGCATGAATAGAATTTGAGACGAGAAAACCATAGATAGCTAGAGCGAGTAATTAGGCATTCTTGACTATCCATTTGGCAAAAAAACAACCAAAGCAACAAATGGATGTCCTCAAATGGATAAAATTATGCAACCAACATGCTCACACAATAAGATATAAAATAAAATATGTGGAAAAGCATGCACGAACATTCTAGCATCTATCAAGAAATTGACGATTGATGTCTACTACACAACCTTCTTCTTGTAGACGTTGTTGGGCCTCCAAGTGCAGAGGTTTGTAGGACAGTAGCAAATTTCCCTCAAGTGGATGACCTAAGGTTTATCAATCTGTGGGAGGCGTAGGATGAAGATGGTCCCTCTCAAACAACCCTACAACCAAATAACAAAGAGTCTCTTGTGTCCCCAACACACCCAATACAATGGTGAATTGTATAGGTGCACTAGTTCGGCGAAGAGATGGTGATACAAGTGCAATATGGATGGTAGATATAGGTTTTTGTATTCTGAAAATATAAAAACAGCAAGGTAGCAAGTGGTAAAAGTGAGCGTAAACCGTATTGCAATGCTAGGAAACAAGGCCTAGGGTTCATACTTTCACTAGTGCAAGTTCTCTCAACAATAATAACATAACTAGATCATATATCTATCCCTCAACATGCAACAAAGAGTCACTCCAAAGTCACTAATAGCAGAGAACAAACAAAGAGATTATGGTAGGGTACGAAACCACCTCAAAGTTATCCTTTCTGATCGATCTATTCAAGAGTCTGTAGTAAAATAACACGAAGCTATTCTTTCCGTTCGATCTATCATAGAGTTCATACTAGAATAACACCTTAAGACACAAATCAACCAAAACCGTAATGTCACCTAGATACTCCAATGTCACCTCAAGTATCTGTGGGCATGATTATACGATATGCATCACACAATCTCATATTCATCTATTCAACCAACACAAAGAACTTCAAAGAGTGCCCCAAAGTTTCTACCGGAGAGTCAAGATGAAAACGTGTGCCCACCCCTATGCATAAGTTCATTGAACCCGCAAGTTGATCACCAAAATATACATCAAGTAGATCACGTGAATATCCCATTGTCACCACAGATAAGCACGACAAGACATACATCAAGTGTTCTCAAATCCTTAAAGACTCAATTCGAAAAGACAACTTCAAGGGGAAAACTCAATTCATCACAAGAGAGTAGAGAGGGAGAAACATCATAAGATCCAACTATAATAGCAAAGCTCGCGATACATCAAGATCGTACCACCTCAAGAACACGAGAGAGAGAGAGAGAGAGAGATCAAACACATAGCTACTGGTACATACCCTCAGCCCCGAGGGTGAACTACTCCCTCCTCGTCATGGAGAGCGCCGGGATGATGAAGATGGCCACCGGTGAGGGACCCCCCCTCCGACAGGGTGCTGGAACGGGCTCCCGAGAGGTTTTGGTGGCTACCGAGGCTTGCGGCGGCAGAACTCCCGATCTATTGTGCTCCCCGATGTTTTTAGGGTATATGGACATATATAGGCGAAAGAAGTCGGTCAGGGGAGCCACGAGGGGCCCACGAGGGTGGGGGCGTGCCTCCTGCCTCATGGCTTCCTCGTTGCTTCCCTTACGTGCACTCCAAGTCTCCTGGATTGCTTCCGTTCCAAAAATAACTCTCCCAAAGGTTTCATTCCGTTTGGACTCCGTCTGATATTCCTTTTCTTCGAAACACTGAAATAGGCAAGAAAACAACAATTTGGGTTGGGCCTCCGGTTAATAGGTTAGTCCCAAAAATAATATAAAAGTGCTTAATAAAGCCCATAAACATCCAAAACAGATAATATAATAGCATGAATGCTTCATAAATTATAGATACGTTGGAGATGTATCAGCATCCCCAAGCTTAATTCCTGCTCATCCTCGAGTAGGTAGATGATAAAAGAAATAATTCATGAAGTGTGAATGCTAGTAGGTGCACAAGTTTGATCAATGATAATTTCAATCACCTTTCCTAGCATCATTATATGTCATAACAGTAGCTCATCTCATAAAACTTCTCATGATCAAGCTAATCAAATATTAAAGCATAGAGCATAAACTTTCTTGAAAACTAGCAAACTTCATTCTCAGTCATCAAACAATTGCAATTCATCATACTTTCAGGAAGGGTATATGTCAGAGCTTTTATTTAGCAAATCCCACATACTCAACTATCATATAGTATTCCATGATTACTACCACTCAAAGCATATTTTGAGAACAAATAGCATTCATCGAACACAGAGAAAGGTAGGGGCTTAATGTTTTGCCTCCCAACTTACTTATCATATAGATAATTGTCAACAATAATAATTCATGATCAAATATATTTGAATGGCCAAATATGCTTAGATCTTTCCCCATCACATGATGCTTGCCAACTAAAGAGTAGGTTGGAATGAGAAGGAATACTACTTACTCTTGCATAAAAGTAGAAGATATGCCCTTCGCAGAGGGAAGCAGGGATTTGCAGAGGTGCCAGAGCTCGATTTTGAAAAAGAGATAAATAATTTTGAGAGATATGCTTTCATTATCAACATAACAACCAAGGGTTCCCAGTTTCTTCCATACTGGATACATTATAGGCGGTTCCCAAACAGAATGGTAAAGTTTTTACTCCCACTCCACCAACAATCATCAATCCATGGCTTGCCCGAAACAACGGGTGCCTCCAACTAACAACAATCCTGGGGGAGTTTTGTTTGCAATTATTTTGATTTGATTTTGATCTTTTGATCATGGGACTGGGCATCCCAGTTACCAACCATTTTTCTCGTGAATGATGAGCGGAGTCCACTCATCGTGAGAATAACCCACCTAGCATGGAAGATACTGATAGCCCCTAGTCACTACATGAGCGATTCAGGCATACAAAACAGATTATTATTTGAAGGTTTAGAGTTTGGCACATGCAAATTTACTTGGAACGGCAAGTAAATACCGCATATAGGTAGGTATGGTGGACACTCAGGGAAGAAACTTGGTTCAAGGGATTTGGATGCACAAGCAATATTCCCACTTAGTACAGATATTTTGGCGAGCAAAGGATTCTAAATAGCAAGCACCACATGTTGGAGGATCTATAACAATATAACTTCTATAATATACCCAAGCATAACTCATTACGTTGTCTTCCTTGTCCAATTTCAACTAATTTGCTCAGGTTTGAAAATAATTAATGGGGTTCACAATCATAGAAAATGTCTAAGATAGTATATTTATATGTGAAATCTCTCTTCCTTCAATATTCTTTCATGAATTGTTCAAGTGACCAATACAATGTTTGCTAACCTTCAATAAATTTACCACCTCTACTTCTTAGATGTGAAGTCATTACTCCCAATGGGGTAAGCATATGAAACATAAATAATTTTAGATTTATGGCATTCAACTCATTCAACCATTTACTCACAGGATATAAGTGAAGCACACGAGTAAATGACAAACTACTCCAGAAAGATATAAGTGAAGATCAATGAGTAGTTAAATAATTATGTAGCTATGTGAAGACTCTCTAACATTTAAGAATTTCATATCTTGAAATTTTATTCAAACAGCAAGCAAAACAAAAGAAAACAAAATGATGCTCCAAGCAAAACACATATCATGTGGTGAATAAAAATATAGCTCCAAGTAAAGTTACCGATGAACGAAGACAAAACAGGGGATGCCTTCCGGGACATCCCCAAGCTTAGGCTTTTGGTTGTCCTTGAATTTTACCTTGGGGTGCCTTGGGCATCCCAAAGCTTAGGCTCTTGCCACTCCTTATTCCATAGTCTATCGAATCTTTACCCAAAACTTGAAAACTTCACAACACAAAACTCAACAGAAAACTCGTAAGCTCCGTTAGTATAAGAAAATAAATCACCACTTAGGTATTGTTGTGAACTCATTATAAATTATCTACTATATTCCAACTTTTCTATGGGTTCATACCCTCTGATACTACTCATAGATTCGTCAAAATAAGCAAACAACACATAGAAAATAGAATCTGTCAAAAACAGAACAATTTGTAGTAATCACTATCATTCGAATACTTCTGTAACTCCAAAAATCCTACCAAATTAGGAAAACCTGAGAAATTTGTGTCCAATACAGAGAAAAAAGAATCAGATCAACAACACGTTTCTGTGAATTGTCAAAACTAATTTACTCGGTGCAAAAGTTTATGATTTTCAACAGGATCAACACAACTATCACCGTAAGCTATCCTAAAGGTCTTACTTGGCACTTTATTGAAACAAAAGCTATAAAACATGATTAATATAGTAGAATAATCATGTGGACACACAAAAACAGTATGGTTAAATATTGGGTTGTCTCCCAACAAGCGCTTTTCTTTAATGCCTTTCTAGCTAGGCATAATGATGACAATGATGCTCATATAAAAGATAAGAATTGAAACATAATGGGAGCATCATGAAGCATATGACTAGCACATTTAAGTCTAACCCACTTCCTATGCATAGAGATTTTGTGATCAAACAACTTATGGGAACAATAATCAACTAGCACAGGAAGGTAAAACAAGCATAGCTTCAAGATTTTCAACACATAGGGAAGAAACTTGATATTATTACAATTCCTACATAATCCTGAGAAAACCCCATTCGACTTTATAATGGGAGTAACGTTGGATCAACATGAATACTTTAGGGATTATCGCTTGACACAAAAAGGGAAACTATTATGGGATCAAATTAATATGTTGTGTTGGTATGCTCGGGATCTATGCTTGAGACATGATTATACTTGTTGCTCTAGGATGAAGGCTCCACACCTTCCCTTTTCATGCAAATTTAATGACGATAAAACCTTAGCTTCTTATGCTAATGGTGTATATGATTACTATGATGTGGAACAAATAGAAGAATTTTTTGCTTTTATGTGTGCTTATGAGATTGAATCTATGTTTAAAGAGTTTGATGACTTTGATGATTCAGTTTATAGACCTGAAAATTTTGATATACTTAAATATTGTTATAACAATTATGAATACAATTACAATATTGATGCATTTATTGAGAAAGTCTCCGCTGTCCAAGAAGAGACTAATATTTTGCAGGAAGCTATGGAAGAAGAAATAGATGAAACTGTGAGCTCATTGGATGAAAAAGATGACGAGGAGAGCGAAGAACAAAAGGAGGAAGAGCAGATTGATCACCCGTGCCCACCTTCTAATGATAGTAACTCTTCAACTCATACATTGTTTAATTCCCCTTCGTGCTTACCGAAGGATGATTGCTATGCTGATTGCTATGATCCCGTTGATTCTCTTGAAATATCCCTTTTTGATGATGCTTCCTATGCTTGTGGAAAAGATGCCAATATGAATGATGCTTATGGAGATGAACTTGTTATAGTTCCTTATGTTAGACATGAAATTGTTGCTATTACACCTACGCATGATAGTCCTATTATCTTTTTGAATTCTCCCAACTATACTATATCGGAGAAGTTTGTGCTTACTAAGGATTATATTGATGGGTTGCCTTTTGCTACTACACATGATGATCTTGATAGATATAATATGCATGTGCTTGCTGCTCCTACTTGTAGTTATTATGAGAGAGGAACTATATCTCTGCCTCATTATGTTTCCAATATGATAGAATTGCAAGAAAGTGCTTATACTATGCATTGGCATTTACTTAGTGTGCATGAATTATTCTTTTATGACATGCCGATGCATAGGAAGAGAGTTAGTCTTTGTCATTGCTTGATATATGTTACTTTGTGCTCACTACTAAATTACAAATCATTGTTAATTAAAATTGGCTTTGATATACCTTGGGATCCAGGTGGATCCATTACTTGAGCACTATATGCCTAGCTTCATGGCTTTAAGAAAGCGCTGCCCGGAAGACAACCCGGAAGTTTTAGAGAGTCATTTATTTCTGTTGAGTGCTTTTATATAGTCTAAAAACAAAAAAATAAAGAGGGGAACCCAAAACTTTTCAAAAAGGAAAGTGAAAGTGAGAAAGACAAGCATTGTTGAAGTGGGAGCTAGCCTTGAACTTTGTTCATGCTCACGGAAACTTTGTGAATCTTGATTACAGAAACTTTAAAACAAAAATAATTATCCCCTTGTACAATTCCATTGTATTATAAAAATAATGTTCCAAGGTTTGCCTTTAGGATGTTTACAATGCTTGTTGGTTTGTACGGTGCAGGAGAAAAACTTTGGCTGTAGTGCGCGATTTTACATTTTTTACTGGAAAGTCAAACGGTTCTGATTCTTTTTGCACTGTCTTGCTGTCCCAAATTGTTTATTCTTCCTAATTTTGGTAGAATTTTTGGGGTACAAGAAGTATGGTGGATGTTCAGATTGCTACAGACTGTTCTGTTTTTGACAGATTCTATTTTCGATGCATAGTTTGCTTGTTTTGATGAATCTATCAATTTATATCAGTGGATTAAGCCATGGAAAAGTTATATTACAGTAGACACAATGCAAAACAAAATATGAATTTGTTTGCAATAGTACTTAGAGTAGTGATTTGCTTTATTATACTAACGGATCTTACCGAGTTTTCTGTTGAAGTTTTGTGTGGATGAAGTGTCTAATCGAGGATGTCTCGATATGAGGAAAAGGAAGAGAGGCAAGAGCTCAAGCTTGGGGATGCCCGAGGCACCCCAAGTAAATATTCAAGGATACTCAAGCGTCTAAGCTTGGGGATGCCCCGGAAGGCATCCCCTCTTTCTTCAACAAGTATCGGTATGTTTTCGGATTCGTTTCGTTAATGCGATATGTGTAGGTCTTGGAGCGTCTTTTGCATTTAGTTTTCACTTTTCTTTTATGCACCATGCTGGTATGATATAGTACTTGGTTGATTTATAGAATGCTCATTGCACTTCACTTAAATCTTTTGAGTATGGCTTTATAGAATGCTTCATGTGCTTCACTTATATCATTTGAAGTATGGATTGCATGTTTCTCTTCACATAGAAAACCGCCATTTGTAGAGTGCTCTTTTGCTTCACTTATATTTGTTAGAGCATGGACATATCTTTTGTAGAAAGAATTAAACTCTCTTGCTTCACTTATATCTATTTAGAGAGATGATAATATGTGGGAGGTACTATTAGATGGTTGTGTTCAGTAAGGATGTTGGTGTTAAGGTTTGTGATTCCCGAAGCATGCACGTATGGTCTACTAACTATGTAACCAAATTGGCGCGCATTGTATTTTGATTGTTTATCTTTGCATGAAGGTCGGGGCACGCGATGGTTAACTCCTACCAACTTCCCCCTAGGAGTATGTGTGTAGTACTTTGTTTCAAGGGCTAATAAATTTTTGCAATAAGTATGTGAGTTCTTTATGACTAATGTTGAGTCCATGGATTATACACACTTTTACCTTTCCATCATTGCTAGCCTCTTCGGTACCGTGCATTGCCCTTTCTCACCTCGAGAGTTGGTGCAAACTTCGCCGGTGCATCCAAACCCCGTGATACGATACGCTCTATCACACATAAGCCTCCTCATATCTTCCTCAAAACAGCCACCATACCTACCTATCATGGCATTTCCATAGCCATTCCGAGATATATTGCCGTGCAACTTCCATCATCATCATATACATGACTTGAGCATTCATTGTCATATTGCTTTGCATGATCGTAAGATAGCTAGCATGATATTTTCATGGCTTGTCCGTTTTTTGATGTCATTGCTATGCTAGATCATTGCACATCCTGGTACACCGCCGGAAGCATTCATATAGAGTCATATCTTTGTTCCAGTACCGAGTTGTAATATTGAGTTGTAAGTAAGTAAAAGTGTCATTATCATCATTATAGAGCATTGCCCCATGAAAAAAAGAAAAAAAAGAAAAAAATAAAAAAAAGAAAAAAAGAAAGGCCAAAGAAGCCTAAATAAAAAAGGGGGCCAAAGAAGCCCACCCAAAAAAAAGAAAAAAGAAGAAGAAAAGAAAAGGGGCAATGTTACTATCCTTTTTCCACACTTGTGCTTCAAAGTAGCACCATGTTCTTCATATAGAGAGTCTCCTATATTGTCACTTTGATATACTAGTGGGAATTTTCATTATAGAACTTGGCTTGTATATTCCAACGATGGGCTTCCTCAAATTCCCTAGGTCTTCATGAGCAAGCAAGTTGGATGCACACCCACTTAGTTTTCAGTTTGAGCTTTCATACACTTATAGCTCTAGTGCATCCGTTGCATGGCAATCCCTACTCCTCGCATTGAAATCAATTGATGGGCATCTCCATAGCCCGTTGATTAGCCGCGTCGATGTGAGACTTTCTCCCTTTTTGTCTTCTCCACATAACCCCCACCATCATATTCTATTCCACCCATAGTGCTATATCCATGGCTCATGCTCATGTATTGCGTGAAGGTTGAAAAAGTTTGAGAATACTAAAGTATGAAACAATTGCTTGGCTGACACCGGGATAGGCATGAGGGGTACCTTGTGTTAAGAAAAGGGAGCACACAAGACTATATGATTTTGTAGGGATAACGTTCTGGAAGCATTGATATTTTGAAAGACATGATTGTTTGTTGGGATGCCCTAATTATTATTGTTTTTATGTCAAATGATAGACTATTGCTTTGAATCACTCGTGTCTTAATATTCATGCCATGATTAGACATATGATCAAGATTACGCTAGGTAGCATTCCACATCAAAAATTATCTTTTTTATCATTTACCTACTCGAGGACGAGTAGGAATTAAGCTTGGGGATGCTGATACGTATCCGTCGTATCTATAATTTTTGATTGTTCCATGCCAATATTCTACAACTTTCATATACTTTTGGCAACTTTTTATACTATTTTTGGGACTAACATATTGATCCAGTGCCCGGTTCCAGGTCCTGTTTGTTGCATGTTTTATGTTCCGCAGAAACCCAATATCAAACAGAATCCAAACGGGATAAAAACGGACGGAGAATTATTTTGGAATATTTGGGATTTTCCGGAGGAAGAATCAACGTGAAACGGTGCCCGAGGTGGCCACGAGACACGGGGGCGCGCCCTCCCCCCTGGGCGTGCTTGGCACCCTCGTGGGCCACCCGTAAGGTGGTTGACGCTCTTCTTTTGCCGCAAGAAAGCTAATTTTATGAGAAAAATCTGGGCCAAAGTTTCACCCCAATCGGAGTTACGGATCTCCGGATAAAAAAGAAACGGTGAAGGGGAAGGATCTTAGAACGCAGAAACAGAGAGATAGATCCAATCTCGGAGGGGTTCTCGCCCCTCCCACGCCATGGGAGTGAAGGACTAGAGGGGAAACCCTTCTCCCATCTAGGGAGAAGGTCAAGGAAGAATAAGAAGAAGGGGGGCTCTCTCCCCCTTGCTTCCGGTTGCACCGGAACGCCGCTGGGGGCCATCATCATCACTGCGATCTTCACCAACAACTTCACCGCCTTCATCACCAACTCTTCCCCCCTCTATGTAGCGGTGTAACCCCTCTCTTACCCGCTGTAATATCTACTTAAACATGGTGCTCAACGCTATATATTATTTTCCAATGGTGTATGGCTATCCTATGATGTTTGAGTAGATCCGTTTTGTCCTATGGGTTAATTGATGATCGTGATTGGTTTGAGTTGCATATTTTATTATTGGTGTTGTCCTATGGTGCCCTCCGTGTCGCGCAAGCGTGAGGGATTCCCGCTGTAGGGTTTGCAATATGTTCATGATTTGCTTATGGTGGGTGGCCTGAGTAAACAGAAGCACAGACCTGAGTAAGTAGGTTGTTTGCATATGGGATAAAGGGGACTTGATGCTTTAATGCTATGGTTGGGCTTTACCTTAATGAATCTTTAGTAGTTGCGGATGCTTGCTAGAGTTCCAATCATAAGTGCATATGATCCAAGAAGAGAAAGTATGTTAGCTTATGCCTCTCCCTCAAATAAAATTGCAATAGTGATTACCGGTCTAGTTATCGATTGCCTTGGACAAATAACTTTCTCGTAATAAAAAGCTCTCTACTAATATTTACTTTATTGATTCTTTATCTAAACAGCCCCTACTTTTTATTTACGTGTTCTTTATTATCTTGCAAACCTATCCTATCACACCTACAAAGTACTTCTAGCTTCATACTTGTTCTAGGTAAAGCGAACGTCAAGCGTGCGTAGAGTTGTATCAGTGGCCGATAGGACTTGAGAGAGTATTTGTTCTACCTTTAGCTCCTCGTTGGGTTCGACACTCTTACCTATCGAAAGAGGCTACAACTATCCTATATACTTGCGGGTTATCACACCTCCATGGTGGCATGCAGATCTTTGTGAAAATCGTAAACACACAAGATCAGAAGAGGACCAGAAGGCGACGATCCTCGGCAAGATCCTTGCCGAGGAAATCCACGAGACCCTCGGCAAGATCCTTGCCGTGGATGACCGCGATGCCACGGCAAGACCCTTGCCGGGAACATCCACGGGGCCGCAGCCAGGCCCACATCTGCCAAGACTCCACCGCCGTTCCCATACAGTTGCCAGCCCACCAACTAGGCGAGCACCTGCGTGGCGACGTGCGGCCTCTAGACTGACTCAGCAAGCACCTGCGTGGTGGCATGCATATCTTCAAGAAGACTCTGCCACCGCACCAGCCCAACAACCAGCCAACGTGGCACTACGACGCCTCATCAGCTCGAATGCGCGTCAGAGCCAGGTGAGGCGGTGACAGCCGGGATGAGCTTCCTCGTCGTCCCCGATAAAGCAAGAAGGGCATGTCGGTAGCACATTAAACGCGTTTGTCCGACGGGGCCAGAGGATAGACTCAGCCACTGTACACCTTTCCACCTCCTATGTGCCACTCTGGCGTCCCCTTTTTCTAAACAACGAGGCGCGAGGCATACTAAGGGAGGATTCAGATCTTTTGGACTACGCACACGCTGTAGCTAGTTCAAGAACACTCAAATATACACCAAAGCAGGAGTAGGCTATTGCGCATCCTCGCAGCCCGAACCTTGGTAAACGATCTCTGTGCTGGCTCCTAGACCCGCTCTTTCCACAACCTCGCGCCTGCCGACCATAGTAGGGATTCCAGTGATCCCATAGGTGTCGTTTTCCACCGACATCTCTGGCGCGCCAGGTAGGGGCGCGCAGTTGTGAAAATCCGGTCTAGCAGCTAGTCTAGCAGTTCTTCATCGCCATGGCTCCCAAGAAGAAGACGACGACGGCGCTCAGTTCATCCGGAGCCGGACGGCCCGTACCGATGCGGGCGAGTGGCAGGGCGGTCACGGACGAAAGCCGAGGCGCGGCCCGCGAACACCCACATCACTCTGGCAGTCAAAGCCTGGCGAGCGGCGTCGTTCATGTGCAAGACGATGGGCCACACATCGCCAAATCCAAAGACAGAGCTGGGCCCCCCGCAGGCGGCGCGGGGGCCTCCAAGGGCGCCGTGCCACCTACCGGCAGTGCGGCGACCTCCAAGACACCTACGACAGCGCCCACGACACGCTCTTCCCAAGTTGTGCGCGATGAGCAGCGCCACCACGCTTGTGACCCCAGGCGCCGCCGTGGGAAGAGTCCTGCGCATCCTTCGCGGGACGAAGAAGGCCTGCATGCACGCCGATGTGCTGGCGAAAATGGCGTACAGCTGCATGGCCGTGATAGAGCTCCTTCTAGCGTGGTTAGAAGTCGGAGCGCGTCACAGTCCACGCAGCTTTCACCGCCGCCCACGACAGCAGAAGCTTTGGCGCGTCTGCAACTGCTTCTCGATTTTCCTCCTGCTACGGAAAAGCTCGACGAGTGGAGAGCCACCATTCGGAGCCTCGTCGGCGTCGCCAACAAAGATGAGCCGCGACCAGTGGGGCCCTTAGGTCGACGCTCCATTGAGACACCGCATGCCAATGGTCGAAGGGCCGGAGGTGATGCAGCCACGGTGCACTCTCCTTCCCCATGCCAGTTACCGCGGGTGTCGGTCCCTCATGATGACGCTGTGATAACATTTCCATAGTGTCGTCCGACCCACGGACCCACCGCGATTAGGGCCAAGTTCTTCGGGAGCGAGCCCTTGAAGACGCTCGAACCACCATCGAACGCCGACGTGAAGCACGCCACCAGTCAGATAGGCGGGCAGGGCCCACTATGGACCACCCGACACCGGGAGGCTATGGTGGCCTACCCTACGAGGTGGGTTGCCCAGCCTTTACCCGTGAGCTGCGGCAGTTAGAGTGGCCCTCGCACCGCATGTTCAAGCCTGACTTTGGCGAGAAGTACAACGGCAAGACTCACCCGCCAGAGTTCCTCGGCATCTACACCATCGCGATGCAAGCTGCTGGAGCCCGCGACGACAAGGTGCTTGCCAATTATTTCCCGTTCGCACTTTAGCCCAATGTCATGTCATGGTTGATGCACTTGCTGGTGGATTCCATTTCTTCTTGGTCGGATTTGTGTCATGAGTTCGTTGGCGCCTTCACTGGGGGCCATCAGGCTCATGGCCAGGCAAGCGATTTGCATATCATCCCCCAGAAGGAAGGTGAAAACGTGCGCAAGTACATATAGAGGTTCAGCCGGGTGCGGTACAACATCCCAGATGTTCATCCCGCCACCGTGATCAACGCATTCCATCAGAATGTGCGCAACCGCAAGATGCGTGAAGAGCTAGTAATGAATAAGGGCAAGGATGTGGCCGAACTTTATGTTCTGGCCGATAGGTGTGCTCGAGCTGAAGAGGGGAGGAAGTACCCCGGCGAGCACGCTGGTGTAGAAACTGACTCCATAGACGAAGACACCGCCACCCCCGACGAAGAAGGGCTGACGCTGCAACAGAAAATGCAAGGGCAAGGCCGTGCTTGCCGTCGAGGGATCCGACGACACCGGCGCTGCCAAGAAGACCAAGGCAAGCGACCCCGGCACAGAAATTGCCGGGTGCACCACTTGCCGGGCCTTGGCGGCTCCGACAAGCCAGGAAGCTCCGATAAGCAATACTGCAAGATCCACCGCACCAAGGGCCACGACCTCCAGAACTGATGACAAGTTGACCTGCTTGCTGAGAAGCAAAAAGCTAAGTATGAGAGGCGGGACAAGGAAAAGGGTTAGGGCGGTGCCGGAGGATCCGGCAAGAAGCGTGGCGGCCAAGGAGGCCACGGCGGCAAGGATAACCAGCAAGAGAGGCCCGCCCGGGGCTGTGACAGGAAGTAGGAAGACGATGATCATGACGAGGACAACAAGTTCGGCGACCATGAGTTTCAGAAAGGTACGGAGGCCATGTGTGTCGACAGTGGTGCCTCGCTACACACCTCTCACCGCCAGCTCAAGCAGTGGGCGCATGAGATCATAGGGGAGGAGCCATCATCCGACGCGCAGAAGCCACTGAAGTGGTCCAGCACTCCTATCATTTTTGACATCGAGGACCACCCAGATCACACAACTGCGATCGGGTGTCTTCCATTGTTGGTTTCACCAACGATACGCAACCTAAGGTGATGAAGATGCTACTTGACGGCGGGGCCAGTCTGAACTTGATCTCGCCTGTTGTGATCAAAAGGCTGCAGATTCCTGATGGAGACCTGGAAGAGACGGGCACGTTTCAAGGGGTCAACCCGGGAAGGAGTCAGCCAAAGGGCAAGGTCACGCTGCCCATGACGTTTGGAGATAAGTTGAACTACAGGATGGAAAGGATTGTTTTTTATGTAGCCGAGATCCCCTTGCCCTACAACGCGATCCTCGGCCGCTTGGCACTAGCCAAGTTCATGGCGGCGTCACACTACGCCTATAACACGCTGAAGATGCCTGGGCCGATGACCATCATCACCGTCCCCTCCAACAAGAAGTATGCACAGACCTGTGCTGACCAACTCTACTGGGAAGCAGTTGCGGCGATTGCCACCAAGGCACTTTCTCCTGCCGCCGAAGCCCCGGGAGGGAAGAAGACCGGCAAGACCTCTCGCACCCACTCCGACAAGCACACCTCTGCGGAGTGTTGTGCTCCCGTCGAGGACATGGCAGAGAGCTCCACCAGCAAGAGCAAGAAATCTAGAGATGCACCACCAGAGACCAAGAAGGTGTCTGTCAAGGAGGATGGCACGGGAGGGGCTTTCACCATAAGCTCCACCCTCGATAGCAAATAGGAAGCCGCGCTCGTCACTTTCCTGCGGGAGAATGTTGATGTATTTGCATGGCAAGCATCTGACATCCCTGGCATTCCCAGGGAGGTGATTGAGCACTACCTTGCTGTCTGTCCTCATGCGCGACCTGTCAAGCATAAGGTCAGGAAGCAAGCTTCTGAAAGGTATGTGTTCATCACAGAAGAGATTAGGAAGCTGGAAGCGGCAGGCTTGGTGAGAGGAGTACTCCATCCGACGGTGGTGGTGCGCAAGGCAAATGGGAAGTGGAGGCTGTGTATTGATTACACAGATATCAATAAGGCTTGTCCAAAAGACCCTTTCCCATTTCCATGCATTAACCAGATTGATGACTCCACGGCCAGGTGTGACTTGTTATCATTCGTCGACGCCTACTCAGGATACCACCAGATTTTCATGACAAGAGAAGATGAAGAGAAGATAGCATTCATCACACCGTGTGGTACATATTGCTTTTTACGAATGCCTTTCGGGTTGAAGAGTGCTGGCTCAATGTTTGCAAGAGTAGTCCAAATTGGTTTTGAGCCCCAGCTACATAGAAATATGGAGGCTTATATGGATGACATAGTGGTCAAAACCAAGGACAAGGCAACACTTATACAAGATTTGGAAGAGACATTTGCAAATTTGCGCAAGATCAACCTCAAGCTGAACCCTGAGAAGTGTGTCTTTGGCATTCCGTCCAGCAAACTTCTTGGGTTCTTTGTGCCACAGCGTGGGATCGAGGCGAATCCAGACAAGATCAAGGCCATTGAGCAGATTGAGGCACCTAGGCGGATCAAGGATGTGCATCGGCTCATTGGCTATGTTGCCGCCATGAGCAGATTCATCTCCAAGTCCGCTGAGCGTGCCCTTCCCTTTTTCAAAATCTTGAAAAAGGTGGGCCCAATGGAATGGACCCCAGAGGCCGAAGCAGCACTGTAGGATTTGAAGAAATACCTCTCCTCCACACCGATATTGGTTGCGCCTAAACCACAAGAGCCGCCGCTGCTGTATCTAGGGGCAACGAATCAAGTGGTCAGCGTCGCGCTAGTGGCGCAGAGGGAGGTCGATGAAGGGGCAGTGGCAATGGCAGGACTGGCGGATGGCGACCCAGAGCTCCCCCCCGGCAGGGCCTGGTACCGGCAAGGCGAGTCCCCAGGCAGGGTCTGGCGCCGGCGCGACTAGGCCTGCGCAACCAAACGAAGTGGTGCAGAAGAAGAAGATGATGCAACACCCAATTTACTTTGTCAGCTCCCTATTGCATGGGGCTAGGTCAAGGTACTCCAGTGTGCAGAAATTGATCTTCGACCTCCTTATGGCCTCGAGGAAGTTGCGTTATTACTTCCAAGCGCACGAGATCACCGTTGTCACCCACCTCCCGTTGCAATGGATACTCCATAACCCGGACGCATCCGGAAGGATTGTGGAATGGGCCTTGCACCTGTTGAGCTTTGCTTTGAAGGATTGAAAGTACTTCGATGATCCAAAAAGAGTCTTGGCAGAGTTCATTGCAGAGTGGACCTCAACGCCCGACAAAGAGATCCAGGAGACCACTCTTCCTGGCAAGGAAACAAGTCACAACTAGATTATGTACTTTGACGGGGATTTCTCGCTGCAAGGCACCGGTGCTGGTGTGCTACTCGTCGCACCCACCGGAGAGAACCTCAAGTATGTAATCCAGATGCACTTTCCCAGGGAGATGTCGACGAACAACACTATTGAATACGAGGGATTGCTTGCCGGTCTCAGGATCACGACAGACCTTGGGATCAAGAAGCTTATCGTCAGGGGTGATTCACATCTTGTCGTCAGGCAAGTCAACAAGGATTATCAAAGCCCATTGATGGAGGCCTACGTAGATGAGGTGAGGAAGCTGGAGGAGCGTTTTGATGGTATACAGGCGGAGCATGTTCCCCGAGTGCAGAACGACGTCGCCGACTACCTGTTGAAGCATGTTGCCTTCAAACTACCTATGGAACCAGGTACTTTTGTGCTTTGGTTAATTCAACCATCCGTAGAACCATCGACATAGCAGAACAAGCGGAGGAAATCAGGCCCCGGCAAGTACTTTCCAACCGAGCTCCCAGGAGCCGCTGGCAGAGATGTTGCCGTGGACACTGAGACTGCCATGGGGCAACCGACTCCGACAGGGCATCAAGCCCTGGCCATAGAGACAGCCACTCCTATGGTAGAGGAAATGCCTTTAGTCCTTGCCATCAAGCCCCAGGCTCCGGCATGGGCACATCATACCGTTCGATTCCTCCAAACAGGGGAGCTTCCTGAGGAGCAGGAAGAGGTGGAGAAAGTAGCTTGTCGGTCTGCCATGTATCAGTTTGTTCACAACGTTCTGTACAGAAAAAGACCAAACGGTGTGAAATTGAAGTGCATTCCCCGGGAGGAAGGAATGGAGCTGTTGGCAGAGATACATGGAGGCATATGTGGCCCCCACATAGGGTCAAGGGCCCTTGCCGGCAAGGCCTTCCGGCAAGGTTCTTCTAGTTCCATTCAAAGAAGCTTCATCAGCCAGCTCAAGCCCTTCAAACAATCCCTCTCTCCTAGCCATTTTTGGTCTGGGGGCTCAACATACTAGGCCCTTTCCCCCGTGTTGTTGGGGGCTTTGAGTACTTGTATGTTGCAATCGACAAGTTCACAAAGTGGCCGGAGGTGGAAGCATTAAGAAAGGTAACAGTGCAGTCAGGCATCAAATTCTTCAAGGGGCTAGTTTGCCGTTTTCGTGTGCCAAACAGAGTCGTCACCGACAACGACATGCAGTTCACAAGCCGCACCTTCATGCAATACATCCAAGACCTCGGCAGCAAGGTCAGTTTCGCTTCCGTGGCGCACCGATGGAGCCATGGCCAGGCGGAGAGGGCAAATGCTGAAGTACTGCGAGGCATGAGGACAAAGACTTTTGACAGGCTGCACAAGAGCGGAAGGCGCTGGATTGATGAGTTGTCATCGGTTCTTTGGTCGATCAGAACAACGCCAAATTGAGCCACCGGCCAGACACCCTTTGCCCTGGTATACGGGGCAGAGGCAGTTCTCCCCACGGAACTCACATACGGGTCACCTCGAGTACTCGCTTATGACGAGCTTGAGCAAGAGCCATTGCGGCAAGATGACACAACGCTCCTCAAAGAAGATCGTCTTCGGGCGGCTGTGAGAGAAGCGTGCTACCAGCAAGCCTTGCACCGCTACCATAGCCGCAAGTTTCATGCCCGAAGCTTTGAGGAAGGTGACCTTGTTCTTCGGCGTGTTTAATCGGCCAAGAATTCCAACAAGTTGGCGGCAAAGTGGGAAGGCCCTTATCGGGTAATACGAGTCACCAGGCCCGGCGGAGTCCGCCTGGAGACCGAAGATGCCATTCCAGTGAGCAACTCCTGGAACATCGAACATCTTCGCAAGTTTTACCCGTAAGGCGCGGTTGTCGGGCCCCCCGGCAGACCAACTTTTGTACGAGCCTTGTCGGCAAGGCATGTAACCCTTTGTACAAAGCCAGGCGCGGACCCTGAGCATAAATAAATGAAGCGCTGGCGCCCTAAGTTATAGCATGCATGCTAGGTTGAGTCTCTCCCTCGGTTAGGGTTGATAGTGCTTAGCGGCGGCTAACCCCTAGCATAGAGGTCGAGTGTGCGTCTCTCTGTTCCTTTCCGTCCTCTTTGGTTCGCAGGGTACATGGACATTTCTGCTGAGCTATTTGGAAGAAAGAGAACAAGTCGGCACTCCGGTCCCGGCAGGCCAAGGTTGCCGGGGGCTGCGGACACAAGGGTCCAACCACGGCAAGCCAAGGTTGCGGGGGGGCTGCAGATTCAGATAAGTCTTTTATCCCCTGTTGTGCATTTCCGTATGGAATTGGACGTATGAAACCTCGTTTTATTCCTAGGCCACCGTGCTCCCCTTTTCCTATACCCAAGAACTATTCCCTGGGTCGGAACTTGGTTGTAGTCGCGATGACAAGGAAGCAAATGAAGGGCCTAACCCTACTTAGCCCTGCCTCCGCCAAGAGCGTGAGTATGGTCGAATGAAGGGGACGGCAAGGCCTGTTGCTGGGCGACAATGTTTATATTAAAAATAACAAGGATTCATTCCTTGGCATGGGCCTCGCTCACGCACAAAGAACCCGGCAAGCACCCTTTTTTCATTAATATGTCCCATACAGGTACAGCTCATACGGAATGTAAACATGAGCAAGGGGATTACAAGGTTTAAATCTAACAAGTGCCCGTAGGCTTAAAAACTAAAAAGAGATAAGATGCCCGTAATCCCTTTCTTGTCCCTCTCCCCAGGAAACAGAACAAGATGACAGGAGGGCAAAAAGAGTTCCTAGGCAAGGTACAAGCAGCAGAAGACACCAAGAGAACATCCCGGTGGCCGTCTGGAAGAGGGCTGGTGATGATGGTGCCGGGAGAAGAGCCGAAAGATGAGGCAACGGGCCAGCAGTACGAGACGAAGGCATCGGTGCCACCGTACTCCGACTGGATGGCCCACCACCCGCCTTCTTCTTATTCTCCGGCCTTCCACGCCGGCCGCCCAAGGAGGTGACCCCGAGAAGTTCAAGGAGCTGGCAATGCAGATGATGGTGCTGCCGGCGTCGCCCTGGAATGGTGTGCCCGACGCCTAGTCGGACCCGTCATCCTCTTGCCCGCTACCCATGTCATCGTTGTTGCTGTCCTCCTCATCACTCTTGCCTGAAGAGGAGTTTTTGCCATCAGACGAGCTCTCCGCACAACACCCTAGCCTGTGTCACGAGCGCCCGAAGACCTTGATGGAGAGCAAATCACTCTTCGCTAGGTTGAAGCAGAGGACATGCCCATGCATCAAGCAATGGGCGCATGCAAAGGTTTTCCAGCCCTGGCGAAGCAGCATCACTTGAGGGGCGGGGAACCCTGTGTTCACCCACATGTTGCCATGGCAACACCCCTTCATGTGAAGCTTCAGTCGTGGTGGCTGTTCGACCTCTAGCACACTCTCAAACGCCCGGGGAAGATGAAGGCAGCGGCACAGTGGCCCACGCAGCTGCAGGATAAACTCGAGCGCCGAGTCCCCGACATGACCACTCGATGAAGCAGGAGGAGTTGGCGGGGGAGATGGCGATGGAGACGAAGACGATGCAGGCACCCCCCTTCCTCACCCACCTCTGCCTCGACCGCCTTGCCGACCACGGCCCCGTCCAGCGGCCCCGCCTGGAGCATGGTCTTCACCCTTGGCATCTAGCTCTTCCTTGACCACTGCAGCTCTCAGGCGGGAGGAGGACCTGGTCGCCTCCGCAGAAGAACGGCCGCGGCCGCGCCCCCTCGCCATGACCGTGGATGGGGATGGAGACAAGGGGAGGGGCGCAGGGAGATGCTTTCCCTCCTGCCCCTGAGTCCCTTTTTTATAGTTGGGAAGGGGAGGCCGAAGGACTAGCTCTACGCCCCTGAAGAGCCCGCTCGAATCCAGCTCATTAAAGTGGCAGCAGGCGAGGCCATCGACCGCCCTCCTCGCCCAATCGAAGGCGCATGAGCATTGGCCCACGCACGCCTTCCCATATTCCATGCGTCTGTCACCTACCCTGCACCGTGCATGCGGCGTACGTGGCGTAATGAGCAGGCATAGTGGGAAAAATGGAACGATGGTTCCAAGACGGAGAGAGTAAATGAGCGGCGGCTTTGCCGTTCCAAGTGAGCATGCAAGACGCCTATTTACTGTTCACCATGAATGACGCAAGCATGCTGCGGTCATTCCGCGCACGACCCCCACGTCACGCACAACCCTCCGTGTCGCGCATTCAACACAGGTCATGGGGAAGTGCAGCGGATGAAGGAGTTGCTGCGGTAAAAATCCGCCCCGCCTGCCCGCGCACCGTTCTGGGCCTAGCCCAACAACGCGTCACAATTATGTGTGACCTAGGCCAGGGGACTCCTGTCGGTGTACAAAAGTAGGGGCTCTTCTTTGTACCCCTTTACTGTGCACGGGCAGTCAGAGCCGTGCCCGTGGCCACACTCAACAAGGCGGAGGAGAGAAGCCAATGGCGCAACACAATCAAGGCAATGCCAAGACCATAGATACGAAAAGCAAGAGGGCGAGGTAGACTCCCCTGAAAAGACCCTTGTCGGGGCAGCCACGACAAGAGCCTTGCCGGGGCAGCTTGCCCAACACCAGCAAGGCCACCACCCTGCAGCCTGAGAGTTCCAACGCCATCAACCACATTGGGACCAAGGCTCGGGAGGCACCTCCATGGTGGCATGCAGATCTTGAAGAATACTATAAATTGTTTCCACATTAAAAGAGTAATGTTCAGAAAAAGGGTAATCATAGTCATGACAAGTTTTATAAATATAATCATCACTACTTTAATAGCATAAGTTTCATCACAATAATCATCATAAGTAGCAACTGTGTACTCATCATAATCGATTGAAACGTCTTCCAAGAGAGTGGAATCATCACTAAATAAAGTCATGACCTCTCCAAATCCACTTTCATAAATATTATAAGATTCAACACTCTCCAAAATAGTGGGATCATTACTTCCTAAAGTTGACACTCTTCCAAACCCACTTCCATCAATATAACCATCATAAATAGGAGGCATGCTATCATCATAATAAATTTGTTCATCAAAACTTGGGAGGCTAAAAATATCATCTTCATTAAACGTAGCATCCCCAAGCTTGGGACAAACATTAATTGCAGCAAATATATTCTCAAATATGTCATCCTCATCAAACGTAGCTTCCCCAAGCTTGGGCCTTTTCATATCATAAGCATAATCACTCTCATCATTAATAGTATGGATAGCACCAATAGTATAGCAATTATCATCATCACAATGAGTAATAGGAGAAACATCATTTGGGAGGTGTTGGGGATATTACCACTAGGCGTGAACCGGCCTGCTTGGGCCGGGATAACTTCATTAGTGGTATGAACAGATGAAGGCCCAAGGCCTGTAGCCGGTTTAGAACCTGTAGCCGTAAACCGGCCTGATGTGCAACTTGTATTGTAAGTTAGGAACAGAGAGATACCAACCGGGATACGAGTATGGACCGGTTGGGACTCTATGGACCGACGGGCGTCACCCGTGTATATAAGGGGACGACCCGGCGGCGGTTCAGTGGGAGAACAACAACTCGAGTCTAGGCGAAGCTTGTTTGCTCCCTAGCCATCGAGACCACATCAATTCCATCGCAACTAGACGTAGGCTTTTACCTTCATCGAAGGGGCCGAACTAGTATAAAACCCTCGTGTCTTTGTGTCCGCTTTAACCCCTTCAAGTAAACCCGTAGCGATGGCTCCACGACTAAGTCCTTTCGCTAGGACATCTGCCGTGACAAATCCACGACAGTTGGCGCCCACCGTGGGGCTATCGCACGATGGTTTGACGATCTTGGAGGGCAAGCTCAAAGGACTCGAAGGCTATGCTGTGGGCCAGATGAGCAAGAGTCGTCGTGGCAAGATCTACATCGACGACACAGGATGGAGTCCCGAGGCTGATTCGATTGAATACGGGTACCGGGTCCCCTTTGGTGGCATACACGTTTTCATCGGCAAGATCGGTGAGCCGGGGCCTGAGCCGGACATCTGCATCGACCTCGTCGAGACGGCTCAGTGTGCGAGATCTACCCAGGATAAACCGGCTGTGAAGCGTGCCTTCGTTGGAGTCATCCACGGAGGAGGGCGTGAGGACGAGTCAGAACACGGTAGCGAGACCGTCGTCTATTCCGGCGACGAGTCCTCGACCGGAGATACCGAATCACTATACCAGTTACAAGACGACCAGGTTAGGGGCTGTTCCGATGGCGATAGTATTCCGGACCCCCCAGGCCAGGTCAACCGGGTTGGAATATTCATGGCCGGCACACAGGCGGCGAATCACTCTTTGACCATCGCAGCGATGCTCTCCGGATCAGCAGTGGCAGCAGCAGTCGGGGCAGGAGGCCTTGTGCGCCCGCCGGTTCAAGTTCTATCTGATCTGTTTGATGCACTAGCCGCGCTTATGGCCGAGGACAATCCGGCGGATCAGGAGGCCCATAATGCAGAAATTGCAAAGGTGAGAGAGCAGATCATGCAAGCCAAAGCGGATCTGGCCGCAGAAAAAGACAGGATGGCCGCAGAGCGGCCCGCTTTGGACGCTCAGGCTTATAAGCTCATGCTTGACCAGAACGCATCACAGGAGGTCTTAAAGCGGAAGCACAGATCACGCCTGCCGTTAGGGTTTGATCCCCGGAATCTCTTTCACACTCCAGGAGCTGGACCCAGTAATCCGCCACAGCACCTGGAGACAAACCGGATTGAGGCACCAGGACCAGGGGGGACGGTCCAACCTCTCCTGATGGAACCTCCTCAGCAGAACATTGTGATTCTTCTGCCGGTCCAGACGCCCCCAGGTCATTATTCTAATCCTATGGACAACCTTGTTGCAGCTGCCGCGCGATTAGAGGCTATCCCAGTTGAAGGGGACTCTCCGCAAGCGATAGAGACGCGCCAGGTTAAGGAGCTTCTCTGGACCGCGCTGATTCAGCAGGAAGCATATTCATACAGCCGTGATCGGATTCACTCTATGCCCCGTCCAAGCCGGAGCTATAGCAGGCGCTTGGATGAACCGGCCATATCGAGCAATGCGCGAGGCCGTGAGGCGGCCCGTGGCAATAACCTCGCAGGTGGTGTTCGTGATGCTCAGGATGTGGTGGACCGGGCCCGGGCACGGAGGGAGGCCGAGTTAGCAGCACAGGATGAGGCGGGTCAACTTACACCAGTTCGCCCTACCACCTTCGCCGGACCAGGAGTCGCATCCGCTTTGGGAGTGCCTTGTTTAATCCCCGCTTTACGCAATGTGCGCCTGCCCAAAGATTTCAAGGGTCCACGCAAGGTGCCGAATTACACCGCTGGTTTATCCCCTGAAGCGTGGATAGAGAGTTATGAGATGGCCATGGAGATGTTAGACGTGGATGAGACCGCGTGGGCAAAATACTTCACCATGATGCTGGAAGGCACGGCTCGTACCTGGTTGAAGAGCCTACCGCCCAATTCTGTCGGCTCATGGGCCCAGTTGCGGGCCCGGTTTATCCAGAATTTCAAGGATACGTGTAAGCAGCCCAAGTCCATAGTAGACCTGGCGGCCTGTGTCCAGGGGGAAGGAGAATCAACGACCCATTGGGTGCGCCGTGTTTCGAAAATTTTGCACTCGTCCGACAGGATTAATGCTGACTCTGCGATCTTAACCCTGGAAGGCAACTGCCGGTTTGAGCCTTTAAAATTGAAATTGGGACGCGGGAAGCGGTTCAGTAATGACATGGGAACCCTCATGGCCGCTCTAGTGAAGTATGCTGATTCGGACAGTACCAAGGATCCCGAGACTGATGATGATGAAGCAGGGAAGGGAAGGAAGAATAGAAACTCCAAACAGCAGCAGTACAAACCGGCGGGTCATGGAAACGGAGGCAAGCGCAAGGCGGATGGCAGCATGGACTTTGTGGCCAACAATAATGCACAGGACAGGGGGCAGCGGCGCAGAGGTAAAGCGGCAAATCGTAATGGGGCTCCCAATCCTAACGCAAGCCGCTTGAGTTATTTGCTGAATCAGCCTTGCCCGAAGAACGGGACGAAGGAGGTGCCGGCTAACCATCTTTGGAAGGATTGTTATATCATGCAGGAGTTTAAAAACTCTAATGCCTTCCGGTATGATCACGGGTCAGGTGGCGGTTCAGGATCCGGTTTCCATGGGCCGGATCACGATGGAGCTTCTGGTTCAGGTCGCAATCAGGGCGGTCACAATCACCAGAATAATCAGAACGGCCAGCAGCAGCAGCAGTCGGGTTATCAGAGCCAGCCAAAACAGTTGAACAATGGGCAATATCATGTTTTCACAACTAGCTTGGATAAATGTGACCGAAAACTCCACAAGTGAGCGGTGAATTCTGTTGAACTGGCCTTACCACGTTACTTGCGCTGGTCGGAGCAGCCTATCGTGTGGAGCAGAGAGGATCACCCGCCCCGGGTTGATAATCCGGGCCAGCTAGCATTAGTGGTAGACCCTCAGGTGGGGGGTTATAAATTCACCAAGGTACTCATGGATGGAGGAAGCAGTATTAACATATTGTACTATGAGACATTCCGCCGCATGGGTTTAACAGACAAAGATCTCAGACCGTCTAATACGGTGTTCCATGGTGTGGTGCCTGGCAAATCTGCATATCCTGTTGGTAAGATAGCCCTGGACGTGGCTTTTGGGGACGAGCACGACTCCCGGTCGGAAAAACTAACATTTGAGGTGGTGAAGATCCGGAGCCCATATCATGCCTTGTTTGGCCGGCCGGCTTACGCCAAGTTCATGGCGCGGCCTTGTTATATCTACTTGCAACTCAAGATGTTGGGTTACAAGGGGACAATAACGGTTCATGGGAGCCGTAGGGTCGCTTTGGAATGTGAGGAAGGTGATGCGGCTTATGCAGAGTCGGTTTGTGCCACGGAGGAGTTGAAGTACTATAAGGACAATGTTGATCCGGCGGATATGACTCCATTGAAGAAGCCGACTACAGAGCATGAGTCAGATCTGAAGTTCAAATCGGCAGCTGAGACCAAGCTTGTTGACTTCGTGCCCGGCGATTCATCTAAGCAGTTCATTGTCAGTGCCAATTTGGATCCCAAATAGGAAAGCGCGCTCGTCGAGTTCATCCATGAGAATCGGGACATCTTCGCATGGAACCATCCGACATGCCAGGTGTACCGAGGGAACTCGCTGAGCACACTCTTAATGTGGATCCTAGGTATAAACCGGTGAAACAATTCCTCCGCCGGTTTAACAAAGAAAGGCGAAAGGCCATTGGAGAGGAAGTGGCCAGGCTTTTGGCAGCTGGCTTTATCATTGAGGTGTTCCATCCAGAGTGGCTTGCTAATCCGGTGCTGGTCCTTAAGAAAAATGGCACTTGGCGTATGTGTGTGGATTACACAGATCTTAACAGGGCCTGTCCAGCGGATCCTTTTGCCCTCCCCCGCATTGACCAGATCATTGATGCCACGGCGGGTTATGAGCGTTTGAGTTTTTTGGATGCATACTCTGGATATCATCAGATCAAAATGGCGGTTAAGGACCAGGAGAAAACAGCGTTTATTACTCCCTTTGGAGCCTTATGCTATGTATCTATGCCCTTCGGACTCAAGAGTGCCCAAGCCACCTATCAACGGTGTGTACAGAATTGCCTACATAAACAGATCGGCCGCAATGTGCACGCCTATGTGGATGATATTGTATTAAAGTCAAGGCAGAAGGAGACGCTGGTGGATGACTTGAAGGAAACCTTTGACAACTTGCGGGTTTACAAGATGATGCTTAATCCGGCCAAGTGTGTCTTTGGTGTTCCGGCAAGCAAGTTACTGGGTTTCCTGGTGTCTAATAGAGGAATTGAGGCTAATCCGGAGAAGATTACAGCTATCACCTCCCTGGCTAAACCGAAGTGCATCACTGATGTTCAACGTTTGGCGGGCCGAATCGCCGCACTAAGCCGGTTTATCAGCCGCGTCGGAGAGAAGGCCATTCCTTTGTACCAAATGCTGAGGAACACAGACCATTTCATTTGGAGTCCGGCTGCTGATGAAGCATTTGAGGACTTGAAGCGGCAGTTAGCCAATCCGCCTGTTCTTGCAGCTCCGGTCGACAAAGAGCCACTATTATTATACGTAGCAGCCAATGCTCGGGCAGTTAGCGTGGCTATTGTGGTGGAACGCAAGGAGGCAGGCAAGGAATATCCAGTTCAGCGGCCGATTTATTATATCAGCGAGGTGCTTATTGAATCTAAGCAAAGGTATCCGCATTGGCAGAAGCTGGTCTATGGTGTTTTCATGGCCAGTCGGAAGTTGAAGCAGTATTTTCAAGGGCACCCCATCATAGTGGTCAGTTCAGCTCCCTTGGGTGATATCATACAGAACCGGGAGGCGACTGGCCGGATTGCCAAGTGGGCTATAGAGCTTGGGCCGCACGGACTGAAGTATGTGCCTCGGACGGCGGTGAAGTCTCAAGCACTTGTTGATTTCATCAATGACTGGACGGAGCTACAAGCACCAGAGGAGAAGCCGGATCACACATATTGGACTATTCATTTTGATGGATCCAGGCAACTGGAAGGCTCGGGGGCTGGAGTCGTGTTAACTTCCCCACGAGGCGATAAGTTTTGTTATGTTCTCCGCTTAATGTTCCCTTACACTAATAATGCAGCTGAGTATGAAGCCTTGCTCCATGGTCTCCGGATGGCTAAAGAGATGAACTTAAGCCGGGTTAAGTGCTTCGGTGACTCGGATCTCGTGGTTCAACAGGTGTCTGGCACTTGGGATTCTAGGGACCCGCTCATGACTGCATATCGTCGGGAAGTGGATAATATTGCGGGTTGCTTCCAGGGTTATCAAGTGGATCATGTGGACCGTCGGAAGAATGAAGCGGCGGACACTTTAAGCCGTTTGGGCTCTCAGCGCAAACCGGTCCCGCCTAATATCTTTCTAGACATGCTGCACAACCCATCAGTCAAGCTCCCAGGTGAAGCGGATTTGGCTATTCCTGATCCGGAGGCTCAATTGGTGGCAGCATTGCATGCTATTCCGGATTGGACAGTTCCTTATCTTATGTACATGAACCGGGGGGAGTTACCAGAGGATGAGATTCTAGCCAGGCAAATAGTCCGGCGATCCAAGTCTATGACGATTGTCAATGGTGAATTGCACCGTCGCAGTGTATCAGGGCCGTTTCAATGTTGTGTTTCTCCTGAGGAAGGCTGTGAAATCTTAAGAGAAATCCATGAAGGGGATTGTGGACACCACGCCGGTTCAAAGTCTCTGGTGGCAAAGGCGTTTCGTCACGGGTTCTACTGGTTGACAGCGCATGCTGACGCGGAGGACTTGGTTAAACGGTGTGATGGATGTCAGAAATTTTCAAGGCGTGCTCATGTGCCGGCTCAAGAATTGAGGATGATCCCAATAACGTGGCCGTTTGCAACTTGGGGGCTGGATATGGTCGGATCTTTTAAAAGATCCAAGGATAAGAAAACCCACCTTTTGGTGGCAGTTGACAAATTTACCAAGTGGGTTGAAGCGGAGCCTGTCAGCAAGTGTGATGCAGCAACAGCGGTGCAGTTCATTAAAAAGGTGATTTTCCGGTTTGGCTTTCCACACAGTATCATTACTGACAATGGTACCAATTTATCTAAGGGCGCTATGAAGGAGTTCTGTGAACGAGAGCATATCCGGCTTGACGTGTCGTCAGTGGCACACCCCCAGTCCAATGGACAGGCAGAACGAGCTAATCAAGAGATCTTGCGAGGCATCAAACCCCGGCTTATGGTCCCATTGCAAAGAACACCAGGATGTTGGGTTGAAGAGCTACCATCTGTGCTATGGAGTATCAATACTACGCCAAACCGGTCCACAGGATACATGCCATTTTTCATGGTCTACGGAGCAGAGGCAGTTCTCCCTAGTGATATCCGGCATGATTCGCCTCGGGTGGCAGCTTATGTCGAAGCGGACAATGAGACAGCACGACAAGACGCTTTGGACCTATTGGACGAGGAGCGTGATATAGCAGCTGCCCGTTCGGTGATTTACCAACAAGATCTTCGTTGCTATCACAGTCGCCGGGTTAGAACCAGAACTTTTCAAGAAGGAGATTTGGTGCTTCGGCTCATCCAAGACCAAACAGATATACACAAGTTATCCCCACCCTGGGAGGGACCTTTCGTGGTCAGTAAGAATCTGCACAACGGGTCGTACTATCTGATTGATATTCGAGAGCATAAAGACTCGCGTACATCAGAGGAGGAGACTAACAGGCCGTGGAATATAGCTCATCTTTGGCCTTACTACACTTGAGCCATCGGCTCTATCTATGTACATATCATGACAGTGTATATATTATTTTTGATATAATAAAACCGGAGCCTCAGCTAAAGCGGGGTCTCTGTCTTTCTTATCATGCGTGGTTACATGGAGTGGCTCTGTTTTTAAAACGGACTCCGGTTTACCCCTTGACATTTGCTTTTTATACATCATTGGGGGCCTTGGTCGTGTCCGAACCAACGCGACACCTTTTGATAGGCGACAGCCACCAGATCACTTGGGGACATGGCCAAGTCTGAACCAGTCACGCCTCTTGGTCGGCCTAAGGCCACAAAATCACTTGGGGGCTTGGTCGAACCCGAACCATTGCCACGCCTCTTGATCTGGCATATATGCCACGAATCATTTGGGGACCTGGCTGACTTGAATCATTGTCACTCCTATTGGGGGCTTGGTCTTGTCCGACCATCGTAATACCATCTGATCAGCTCAGTATAGCATATTTTTGCAAACAGTTTTTATCATTGCCTTGGTTTCCATGGTATTTTCATGGCTTGTTTGTTCTTAGTTTTTGTTGGATTCCTTTTATGTCAACAAACACCTTTTTGTTTTTCCGGTTCAGCCTATGGATTTGATTCCCCTTTAATCCGGAGAAGTATGCCCGGTTTATTTTTATTTTTTTTCCTGTTAACATCATGGAGTAACAAGGGGGTTTATATTGACCCAGTACGGTCGATACGGGAGCTGTTTTCTCCCCCCTTGTTGACGGTAATGGTTTATAAAACCTTCCGCTTCAAAGCTTGGCTAAACCAGCTTCATGCCAAGACATGGCAGGAAATATGAATGGAGGTTTTTTTCGAACAAAAGCTTCAGTACTTATGCACGAAGGCATATTGAAGATAGAAGTATTAACTATCCTGTTACAAGGCATCACGGTGCCCGAATAAAGATCATTTGTTATTTTGGAAAGATTCCAAGGACAGCTATACAAACCGGCTCCCGGTTTAGGCCTGCTCCTCGTCATCATCCGCTTCAGCTTCTTCGTCCCTACCCATTGGTTGGAAATCAACAGTGGTCCAGTCGATTCCTATTAAAGCTTGGAAAACAGCCTCTTCATGTATCAGGGAAGACGGTTCAATATCAGGAGTGTAAGTGTGCTTACGGATTGGAGGGATCAGATTCTCTGCTTCAAGAGTTGGGGCAGGCACTCGCTTGTTCTGGTCATTGTATTGTGCTTGATAAAGCGTCAAGTCTGCCTCTTCAGCTAGCTGACAGGCCAGAGGGCGCACTGCACGGTTTATTGCCCTTAAATCCTCTTCGTTGAATTCAGAGCCATCTTCCTTCAGGCTGGGATAGCCTTGAGATGCTTCCACAGGGTCGAAATCTGGCACCCATGCCTTTGCCCGAATCAAGGCGTTAATAGCTCCAGTTCGAGCAGCAGATTTCTTCAGCTCCTCCATCTGGGCCGGAAGCATCGACAACATGTTAAGAGTGTCCTGGATTAAAGAAGGTGCCGGGTTGTTATGAGAGGTTGTGGTGATGATCCTCTGGGCTCCGGTATATAATTGTTCCACTAAGGTGTAGGCAGCCTTCAGTTTCTTCCGCACATCGTTTCCCAAGTGCCCGATGCGTGTGCCTACAACAATATAGGGACGGTTTCAAACCGGATTTACGCTGCAGCAGGTTCAAATTATCACAAAAGTTAAAAGGAGCTTACCAAAGATCGCAGCGGTCATGGAGTGTATTTTCCGCTTTACGGACGTCAGTTCATCCGCCACCGGTTTAAGGGCAGCTTCAGCATTTTCCGCTCTTTTGGTTAAAGCGGCCTTCTCAGTGGCCCAATCAGCCCGCTCTTTCTTGAAGCCTTCCTTCAGCTGTTCAGCGGTGCTCAAGGCGCTGGTTAATTCTTCCTTTGCCTTGTCTGTTTCAGGTTGTTGAGTTTTCAAGGCCTCCTGCAAATCAGCAATCCGGTCCTCCTTGATTCTCACCTCAGCCTGCATACAGACAGCATTTAGCTTTAAACAAGCGGTCCAAGAAATTGAAGTATCAACCACATAACAAAGTTATACGTCTTATTCGC